>NC_064285.1:60761991-60764517 GCF_019186545.1 Solanum stenotomum | reverse complement strand
TTTTTTTTTTACTCCCGTTAATATTAACATTATTATGACAACAACAAAAATCATATAAATTCTTACGCTTGATCTCTTGGAGAAGAAAAGATTTCTTTGGAGATTGTTGTAAATAAATGTATTCTGTAAAAAATTATTTGTGAATCTACAGTAGTTGGATTTACATAGAGTCTGTACTAAAAAAATACTTATAACAATAACTTTACAAAAACATAAACAACAAAGTTTTAAAATGTACTAAAAAACAACAATTAATATCATAAGCATGAATTATGACTGTAAAAAAAATATACTAGGATTAACAATAAAATGAAATAGAAAGAAAAAATCGAGTCCACTGAATGCACAGTGTTAAGAAAATAATTACCCTCTGGTACCCGAGGTTTATAGAAATAGATCCTCTCAGGATGAAACTATTTTATTCACCAGTTTAATGATATAAAAACAATGAATCCGGCTCTTCTCCATTTTTCCCAAGTTCTAGCTTGGATTGGAGATACATGTCATAGTTTAGAGTTAATGGTTGAGATCTAATTGATTAAAGTAGAGTCCTAACTATAGTTATTTACTTCCATATATTTACTTCTTCAATATTTTTGCAATCAATTATATTTTCACTAAATATATTTAAAACTTTTTTTTACTGCCCTGCATACATATTTAAAACTTTTACTAAATATTTTTACTTTTTTGAAAAAAATTATAATACAGTTAAACGTTTTTATTATTCTAATAGAATATTAAGAGCTACAGTGTCTATAGAGCAATATGGACTCCATTTAGGGAATAAGAAATAATTTAAAGTTGAGTGACAGTTTATTTTACTCCTAAAATTAAAAAAAAACATCAGGTCACAATTTTTAATTTTTAATTTGGCAAATATTATTTGAGAAATGGCAAACGTTAGAAAAAAAAAGGAAAAAATCAGCAAAAAATTACTCAAGTAATTAAGAAAAGAGATTCTTTTAAATATATTTAGGAAAAATATAATGTAAATCTAGAATTGTTGGATTGCAAAAATATTTAAGAAGCAAATATATAGAAGTAAATAACTATGGTTAGGACTTTGCTTTAATAAATTAGATCTCAACCATTAATTTTAAACTATGACATGTGTCTCCAATCCAAACTAAAACTTGGAGAAAATGGAGAGAAGAGAAATGGAGAAGAGCCGGATCCAAAAACAATAGTGTCAGTGAGCCACTCAACATGAGCAAAGTACACAACTATTTAATTGTGAAGAAAAAGAAGAAGAAGTTCAGTATCAAATATTTAATTGTGCAGAAGAAGAAGAAGAAGTAGAAGTTCAGAATTTTCGTTGTTTTAAAATGAGAGGAAACCTCTCTATTTATAGACAACAAAGGGTAGTATGAACAAATTCTTATTGTGCCTTACCGGAAGTGTCACAATTCTTTGGAAAAGTCATAACTCTTCGAAAAGGTCACAACCTTTCATAAAAGTTGCAGCTCTTCATAAAAGTCATAATTTTTCATAAAAGTCACAACTTTTAATCAATGTCATAATTTTTCAATAAAAATCACAACTTTTCATGAACGGAGAAGACTAGTTTTGGAAATAAATAAATTAAAAGAAAATTCTGGTTTGTGGTGGTGCCATGTAGGCGGGCTCAGGGTTCTCTTTTATATATATATATATATATGATATGATATTTATGTAGAAATTAAGTGGTATTTGTATAAAATTAACATAGAGCACCCAATGAACAAATGATTTGACTGGTCTATTGGCTCTTGAGTGGGTGTTTAAGGCTCTTTTAGTGTTGTTGAACCTGAGTTTGAATCTCACTGTTAACATGTCTTTTTTACATTTTTGACTCTGCCACTTTCAGAGCATCACGACCTTAAAATTCTAGATCCGCTCCACCACTTTCAGAGCACCACAACCTTAAAATTCTAGATCCGCCACTGAATATCAATTTTTCAAATATTTTTTGTAAAAAATAAAATACCAAAATTTTGTAATTTATTGTATACCGAATCTATAATATTATTAAAAAAGAAAGC
This sequence comes from Solanum stenotomum, assembly GCF_019186545.1. Classification (NCBI taxonomy): domain Eukaryota; kingdom Viridiplantae; phylum Streptophyta; class Magnoliopsida; order Solanales; family Solanaceae; genus Solanum; species Solanum stenotomum. The sequence continues at coordinate 60,762,493 of NC_064285.1, read as the reverse complement.
AATGAATCTAAGCACATGATCCACTCCCTTATATTATACTTTTTCCTTTCCTATAAATATGTATAGCTCTTATTTGTCATAGCTGCATAAATAAAAAAGGCATAATACATATATTGACCCCTAAACTTGGCTTCAAATTTTAACTTTGACCTCCAACTTTCATAATGCACAAATAGGCACTTTAACTATCCTACCTTTAAATAAATAAACACGCGATTTTTGGAGCCAAAAGCGTGAAAGGCAAGCGCTGCCACGTGTATTTGTGACCCACTCAATGGCTGCCAACTATTCAATGCATGTGGGCCCGTTTTCCTGTCTATTTGACACCTTTTTAATTTGCCATGCATTTATTTTAATGGATATGGACCCCACCTCACTAATTCCATTCCCTTCTCTTTATTTTTGCCTCACAACTTCTTCCTTCACTTTCATTTTGTGGTAAATTAATATTTGAAAATGTCAATTATTCAATTTATAATTTATTTGTCTTATTTCTTTTTTT
>NC_064285.1:60734323-60760902 GCF_019186545.1 Solanum stenotomum | reverse complement strand
AAATCCAAGTGCTTTGGGACTTTACATGGCTGAATCCTTGAATAAGTATGGCATTGCATATTGCCACATGGTTGAGCCAAGAATGAAAACACTTGGGGAAAAAGTTGAATGTCCTGAAAGCCTTATACCCATGAGGAAGGCATTTAAAGGTACTTTTATTGTAGCTGGTGGTTACGATAGAGGAGATGGAAACAAAGCTGTGCTTGAAGACCGAGCTGATCTTGTTGCATATGGACGTATGTTCATAGCTAATCCGGATTTACCAAGGAGATTTGAGCTTGATGCACCTCTCAACAAGTATAACAGGGAAACATTCTATACTTCTGATCCTGTTGTTGGCTATACTGACTATCCATTTCTAGAAACCACAATATGACACCGAGGAAGCACTAGATATGATACTCTTTTTCTGGATGTAGGGGGTTTGTAAGATGAGATTAACTAATATCCACGTTGAACTTATATATCATTTGAGTAATTTCTTCGTTGTAATAAAGGCAGTGAAGTATTAAAAGTTGGATCAATGTTCATATCTTCAAATGGTAAGAGGAAATCTTTAAAAGAAATTACCTACATCAGATCACAACTCAAGTTCAGGCAATTCTTCTCAGGAACGGTTTACTAGCAGAACGTTTCTACCTATTTTCAACCACAACAACAGTTTTCCACTCGTGTTTCATCTTCTCAACAGAAGCTTCCTGCGTATTCTGCAATATACCGCCAACCAAGTTACCCCTACTCCAGAAATTTTATGCTTAGTTTTGGAACAACACAACATAATGATGAAATGAAGAAGAATGAACCGAAGGCATCGCGAGGGAAAATAAGGTTCAGCAGAAACTTTTCTTCATTCATAACATATTACAAAAAAAAAGCAAAAACACATATATCCTAATTAAGTTGTTCAGACTCGGGTGTGGGTGTTCCGATAGGGATGTGGATCTAGAGATTAGATCTTTCACGGTCTAAATTTTAAGATTGTAGATATGGATTCGGGAATGAGTATGCGTACCAAGATTCGGCTCAAAATAATTCAAATATTTGAAAATGCTGATATATATCTAAATTATGTGACATTATGAGGAAAACTAACAAGGTATTTCGAGGAGAATCTCATATAGAGATGTAAGGAAAAGAATTGACATAAAAACGTCTATATACAAGGTATTTAATTTGCTTCAATTTTACCTTAGCTTTTGTTTTTATTACACAAATCATTGTATTTTCCTGAATTTCTCTGCCATTTTCGATCAAAGTACTCAAAATTGATTGACAAGATTTGGTACAGATCCATACCCACTCCCACGTCGTGTCAACACAGGAGCAACACTGAAAATAAAGAGTCAGAACCTATTTGTATATATAAACTTTTCAAAATTTAGTAGAAGTCCTTAATTACTTATCTTATCGTTATTATACTTTCTCACAAGGCATATTCTATAAAATAAAGAAGTCATTCCTTTACAAGAGAATTATTGGGACGTCTGGTGGTGACAGCACTGACACGGACTGTTTGTGGAGTGTATTTGAGAGTGGTGTGTGCTTGTGACTTTGATAGAATATATGCGTCCACTATTAGTTAACGGATTAGGTCCCTTGACTCAGCAAGAACAATAATGAAGAATGAACAATGAAAGGAAAACAACACAAGCAGTTTACATGGAAACCTCCTTGTTCAAGGGAGTAAAATCACGGCCTGTTACACAGAATTTTCAATTGTTTTCACTAATCTCTTCAAGCAAAAGTGAAACACATATTACAACCCCAAACAAGATTAACCTCTTAATCTCAAAGCTAAGTAATAACCCTATTACTTACTGAGCCTAAGCAGATACCACACCAGTGGCGTAGCTAGAAATTTCACGAAGGGTGTCCAAGAATTATATAAGCAATTTTTTTTTTTTGATAAATGGACGCACTAAAAAATTCAAAATCGAACTATGTACTATGAATATTTTTTTTATGAACAAATGTTCTAAAATTTTAAAAATCAAATCGCATGATATGTAGCTTAATCATTTTTAAGTTTCAAACTTACACAAATCTCTAGTGACGACAACAATATCGAGACACGAAAAATTGAAGTAGAAGCAAATGAGGTCTTCTTTTGTTTGCTTTTAAGCGTTGTACAAATATTAGAATTTTATTTCAAAGTTTAATGAAAAGAAATAAAAAATCAAATTCATTGAAAATTCAATTAGCTTTATTAGATTTTTAAGTTAAAGATTTATAAGAAACTTACTAACTCTTAGACAATTAAAAGAATAATAAAATATGAGCTCTTTAAAAAATGACTTGCTTTTAACAGCGTTATACAAATATCAGAATTTTATTTCAAACTTTAATGAAAAGAAATAAAAAATCAACTTCATTGAAAATTCAATAAGCCTTATTAGATTTTTAAATTATAGATTTATTTGAACCTGCACGTCAAAGCTCTACAAGAGAGCCTCCAACCACTGAGCCACAATAGCTTATTATGACAAGGGTATCCAAAGTATTAAATTTAACCATTTTGAATAGGATTTTACTTAGGTGTACGGTATAATTTTCTGACGAAGGGTGTCCAATCACTGTAGCTCCGCCCCTGTACCACACTGCCCACTAAGCTATCAACCCTAGATAACTTAGACTTCAACTAAGCAGATATAACATTACCCACTAAACCAGCTAGCTCCTAGGTGATTTAGAATTTGACTAAGCAGATACAACACTGCCCAGATCAGTTAACTCTATCTGATTTAGACTTTTACAAAAAGAACAAAAGATCTAAATTCTTTATAGATTAGGTACAAATTTACAATGTAAGCATGGAAGTATAACTCATAAGACAACTATGACACTTGCAGCTTGATCAGGTCCCTATTGCGCTTTTGGAGAATACTTCACCAAGATGGGTCTTTGCTTGTGTTCTTGAGAATTTTCAAGATGCAAAAACTAAGGTTATGTCTATTGAGGAAACCCTTATGAAGGATAGACACAACCTTCAAGGCCATACCATTGGCCGAGGTTTCTGCCACAGTTGGAGACTGTGCACCAACTAATTGTACTTTTACAGCCTGTCATTTGTATGCACAGCGACACAAGGATCAAGTCCCTTTACAAGGTCTCATGGTTTGTCAAATCATCAAAATTGCAAATAACAAACTTGATGTTGTAAATGAATAGAGTCCCCCCTGCAGAGTGTGTTGCCTGTGTAAAATCTTAATCACTGCGTGAGGTGTTAATTGAACTCCCGGAGTAATTAATTGTGTGTATAGTGTCGTGTTTGATGATTGAATTCCAGCCTGGTGATGTGTGTATGTGTTTACAGTGTAAATATCTGCAGACTTGAAGTTATTTCAAGTTCTTTAAGCTTGCTAGATATTAGCATTCAATTATTTTTGAGCTTAGGCAAAAGATAGGTCTAAATGAGATTGTTTTACTCTTTTAAGTATTTTGTTGGCGTCTTTCATGTGCCCGATTATGATTTTGTTGATGATTCTATAGCATGCTTACTTTTTTTGCATTTGATTGCTTGATGGTACAATCTTATTGCATTCTTGTATGTGCTTTATGTTGGGTATTTGACCTGAGTTTCTTACTATAAATATGCTCTTCTTTTCCTAAATGGAAAATAGAAAATCTTCATATTAGGCTAGTCCTTTTGTTGTAGGAAAAAGTTTAGGACTCTATAAATAGAGACTCGTTTCTTCTAACTTAGTAACATTCTTAATATAGTCCTAGGGCCTAGAGAGTTTTGTGTGGTGGGAAACAGTTAGACACAAGTGATACGTTATCACTTGTGTGAACCTCTTCTTATTCCGAGTGAATTGGGTAAGATTATTTCTCGCTATATTTTGTACTCTCATATTTATATAGTGGATTGTTCATCTCCTTTGTGGACGTAGGCCGATTGATTGAAGCATGTTAAATCTTTGTGTCTTATGGTATATTTATTGTTTGTCTTCTTACTCATAGTCTTTAGAGGTTTGCTTTGCTAGCTTCCGCATGATATCAGATTATTTCAGTCCTAACACTTTACACTTGCAATACTTGGAAGATGCATTGGTCAAACTGCATTGCAGTTGTGTCTTAAATTTTGTTGTCAGGAATCAGTTCATGTTCTGTTGAAAACAACCTATTTACGTAATACAAAGTAGGATTAAAGTCTTTGTACACCCCCATCTTACCCAGATCTCTTTTGCAATTGGAAGTTCGGTTTTCCTGGTTAATCAATGGAAGAAATTGAATTAGTCTTCTTGTGGTTCATTTTGGAATTGAAGAATTCTTCCACTCCACAAATCAGCTTTGGATTTTAGAAAGTTTTCTTGGAGGCCATTGCAGAAAGTTTCTTCTTTGCAATTTTGCTATGAAGAAGATATAATTATTAAAGAATTTTAACAATTGATTAGAAATTAATTAGTGTAAAATATAAATAACAAAAGAAAAATTAATTAATAAAGAAAGAAAACAAAAAGGATTAAAAATATTATAATTTATGACATGGCGTTGAAGTATCGCTAATGTGGCAATGAGTGTAATACGTCACATATTGTAAGAGTAGTTGTCACACCCCAAATCCGGATGTGATGGCACGTGTCCATTTCCCACCGGACACGTCAGCCTAACCCAACCACAACGATAGAGAAGTAGAAATATGAGAATAAAAGATAATAAATAAGCGGAAGACTTTAATTAAGACTCAACACTATCCAGAATTTGGTTGTCACATGTACAAACCTCTAAATACATAATTCGAATAAAAATATACAAGTCTCAGAGTATAGTTCTCGAATAGAACAAAACTGAAAGTAAAGATAACTCAAGGGCACGTCTGGAATGAACCGCTACCTCTCGAGTATGTCCCGAAACTCAATCTGCTAAAGAAAATACTAAGCCGAATCTGAGAGAGAGCTGTCAACCTACACAATTGTGTAGAAGCAAGGGTGAGTATCGAAAACCACAGGTACTCGCAAGTAACTCTAAACTAAGCAAAACTAGCAGCTACAAACAACTCCTTTCAATCCCAACCGAACTATCGAAACTTCAATCTAGCAGCAAACCAACCAACCAACCTATACTAAACAGATCATATTCAACAGCCAGAACCAACAGTATATCCTCATCAACCTCAAATCAATAAATAAGAGCAAGTAGATCAAATTCCACATAAGAAGGGTAAACCGATACAATCCACACATCACAGACAAAGATAAGGCAAATGCGATGCAAAATGCAATAATGATGTCATGTAGTCGTGATGCATGTCTGTCCTACGAAACACATCTGTTGACGTAATCAGTCCGCACTGAATACTCAAATCAGAACCCATGGGGGCCACACATGGACCATGTATCACCGCCGGAACCAGATCCCATCGGCATCCAAATCGCTAGCCGGAACTAGTCCATCTCATATATCTCTAGCCGGAGCTAGTCTCAACTGTGTCTCATATCCATCCATCCTCATATCAGTGTCTCAGAACTCATGCAACAGATAGTTCACACATGGGATGAATAATGAATATGCACATGTCATCAATCACAATCATATCACGATCACATCATAGTATTACACATCATCTGTCTCAATCACAACCATATCACGACCACATCATAGTATTACACATCACCTGTCTCAATCACAACCATATCACGACCACATCATAGTATTACACATCACCTGTCTCAATCACAACCATATCACGACCACATCATAGTATTACACATCACCTGTCTCAATCACAACCATATCACGACCACATCATAGTATTACACATCATCTGTCTCAACATCAATGTCTGTATCAATCATAGCCTACTCATGCTTTTCTATCCCCTCAATATCAGTTATCACATGACTTATTCAACAAATTCAAGTCACATATAACACATTTAGCTCGTTTTATTCCCCATCTTTCATTTACAACAATTTCAATCAACAAATAAAACTCATCCTCAATCCCCATTACTCCCCAACACAATTAGAAAAGTAGTCATGCGTAATCTAAGAGTTTTACAAAGTTTGGAAGTCACTTGCCTTAAAATGAACTCCAAAAGTTACTTGACTTGAGCCTTTCCTTTCCGAGTATAATCCGGATCACAATAATCTATTCAAACAATTATTCACAATCATAATTTGAGTCCAATGACACCAAAATCAAGAAATTTAGGGAAAACAGGCAAAACAGTCCAAAAGTCTCATACCGAAAAACGATATCCAAATATGAAAATTTTTGATGTAAAATGATCCTTAAAGTATTTGGAAGCTAATGGTGAAAACCAATTTGAAAACGGAGTTGAAATCAATTCACAAACTCAATTTGAAGGAAAATCCACGTTCTTGAAGAAGCCTAAAATATTCGGATTCGAAACCCCGACTTGAAAATGAAATATCTCTTGAAAAACATCTTACCCATGCTTAGATAAGTTCAATTATGAAATTTTATCAAAAACGGAGTTAAGATCGACCTTGAAATTCTCAATTTATCAAACTTTAACTTTATCGGGAAAGTCCAAATTGTACGCGATTAATATGATGAAAATAATTGATGAATCAATAGTTTTATGTTAAAATCAGTTTACCCATAACATAAGGATCGTAAATATACCTTTTTCATCAAAAAAGGAGTCCAAATCGATAAAACCCAATTTTTCCCAAGAGATTTACGAATAGGAAAAAAAACCAGATAAAGAAATTATGAGAAAATGTCGAATTGAAGATTGAATACTAACCCTCATATTAATTCAAGAACAAACCCATAGGAATCACTCCATTCCGATCTCTAGAACTCCCGATATGCTCAAAATACCAAATGAACACAGTCTGAGATTTTTATAACAGTACATGGCTGTTATGCACCAGAAAAACAGCAGTTAATCTTTCACTAAAAAGGCCGTAATTTCCTCATACGATAGTGAAATGACCCGATTCTTTTTTGTAAATGTCTTAAATAATGATACGGACCTGTTCGTTCAATCGGAGCTCAATTTCATGCTCGTTTGCCCAGTCAAATATCATTTCTACTCGGTAAACAATTATTTCTTATTTGCGATAAAAGTCCAACCTCGGGTTAGCGAAAATGCACCAAAATTTGCAGATAAGTCCTATAATTCATGCTCAAAATTTCAGAACTTTCGGAATAATTTTTCGACCTTTAAAACTAATAATGAACCCTTTAGTTGCCACAATTTGCTGAAATAGTGTCAAAACATCCAAGAAGCTTAAAAGCTCACCCAAAACTCATTTGGCACTTCCCGAACACAAACCAAATATGCTACTAGCTTGAAAATGACATTTCGGACTCAATGAAATAGTCGGAATTTGAATTCGAGGTCTCCTTGACCCGGTATCCGATAAGGCGTCAAGAAACTAACTTAAGGCTCAAAAACTCGAAACGCACTCGGGGCCTCTAAAAATTCAACCAAGACTCATTCTAAACTTAGAATCACCCCTTGAATCCAACAGTGCCCTCGAAATTCCATTTTGAGCACCGGAACCTCGTTTGTTGACCAAAGTCAACTCTTGATCAAAATTTCACAATTTTGCAACTTAGGACCTCAAATCTTCGTTTTAACTCCAAATTCGACTCCGTAAATTCTCATAGACCCGTTTCTACATTCTAAAACTGCTGGAATCGACGGAAATCCGATTAGAGTCTCGAAACTCCAAATGACTCGAAATAGCACTTTTAACCAAACTTTAACTCTTAAAAACTCAACTTTTCATCAATTTTCCTTCAAACCAACTTCAAAAATACAACAATTAGGAATCGTGGCAACTATCGGGAGGGGTAAAATGGTCATTTTATGAAAATTTCCAAAAATGACCTTTAGGGTCATTACAGTAGTGTTGTACAACTTACTTTTCGGGACAAGTTCATGGGCAATTTATGCATTTTCCCAATTCTTTTATTGTAGGCTTGTTTCAACCATATTTATGGTATGCATATCTTTAACTTTATCTACTAACATAATTGCAAAAAGTAGTTATTTTATTTCATTTGATACTCACATATACTACAACATAGTGTGTTTATACATGAACATACATGTGTAGAAAAATTTGAAACACTCGATGTAGCTAATAATAATAGAAGATAGACCGATGCACCTTGTATATCAAGCCCTCACTGGCCGAAATGTAGAGCTAAGAATTAACTCACAATGATCGGTAGAGCGTGAATTTATTTATCATTAAATAAGATGAAAACATACGGAATTCAAGTGCAGAAAATGTTTGTGATCTTTATTAATAGATTACTTCTTTTGTGAGACAAGAAGTATCTGATAACCCTTGGCATCATGCCGTGGTTTCAAGAAATGGATAGTCAGTATAGCCAACAACAGGATCAGATATGTAGAATGTCTCCCTGATAATCTTGTTGAGAGGAGCATCTAGCTCAAATCGCTTTGGTAAATCTGGATTGGCTAAGAATAGACGCCCATACACGACAAGATCAGCTCGGTCTTCAAGCACAGCTTTGTTTCCATCTTCTCTATCGTAACCACCAGCTACCAAAAAAGTACCTTTAAATGCCTTCCTCATGGGTACAAGGCTTTCAGGGCATTCAACTTTTACCCCAACTGTTTTCATCCTAGGCTCAACCATGTGGCAGTATGCAATGCCATACTTATTTAAGGATTCAGCCATGTAAAGGCCCAAAGCACTTGGGTTTGAGTCTCCTGATTCCATGTAGTCAGCAAATGGAGAAAGCCTTATTCCAACTCTGTCAGCTCCTATCTCATTTACAATCGCTTCAACTATATCAAGTGCAAATCTACAACGGTTCTCTAAAGACCCTCCATATTGGTCAGTTCGATCATTGACTTTGTCTTTCATAAACTGGTCGATTAAATAGCCGTGAGCTCCATGGATCTCAACCCCATCAAATCCTACAAATTGAACAGATTACATAACACAAACTTGGTTTGAAAGAGTGTTAGTTTGAAGACAATACTGATGTGATAGCACATGGAAAGTCATTCAATGAAAGGATTGTACATCACAACTGATCAACTCCCCAATTAATTAATCTAACAAAGCACCTATTTCAGCAAATATTGTGCAAGATTTAAGTTGTTTGTTAAAAAGTCTAGACCTAATTTCATTTCCTTATTCACAGAAATCCATTATGGACATAACCAAAAAGTGAATCATTCTGGTTATTCACTGAAGAGCACCAGTGAAATGCCACTTAGGGTGTGTTCGGTATGGAAGAAAATGTTTTCCACTCACCAATCAAACACTAGAAAATAAGTAAGAACACCACTTATTTTCCAACAAAACATTTTCTAGGAAAACACTTCCCATGAAAAGCATTTTCCTTCATACCAAACACACCCTTAGACTGCATATGTAACACTGTTCGTATACATTATGTTGCGAAGGTTACAAAAACATTTCTTGTCTCTCTGTTGTATTGTTTGCAGCAAACATTCTAATTCAGTGTTCATATATGTCAGTTGAACGAGAAAATGATATGGGTAGCAGACTTCAAACATATACAATATGAAATGAGTTCACATATTTTAAACAACGTTTACCTTTTCCTACATAGAACATGTTAAAATCATTCTATTTTACCAAGCAGTGAACTTTAGAAGAAATTTTTACCAGCTTCAATGGCATTTCTAGCAGCAAGCCGAAAATCATTAATAATGTGAGGAATTTCATCTGTTGCCAGGCGGCGTGGTGGGGTAAACTGTGCAACATCTAGGCCATTGGAACGAATTTGAGGTGTTAATGGCTTGTCTGTGCAGGAGATAGGATCCTGTCCATTGGGCTGAAAACCTGTAGATAGGTGTCGATCAAGAAGCACAAAAGTTACATTTATTGATACATTAATTCTGTCAAAGTGAGTTACCAGTGTTGGAAACTCTGCCTACATGCCAAATTTGGCAAAAGAAGATTCTTCCTTTGGCATGCACTGCATTTACAATTGGTTTCCAGGCCTCCACTTGCTCCTTTGTCCATATTCCAGGAGTATCATTGTACCTTCAATCAATATGGCATATAGACGAATTTAGAAAGAGTATCCGGGAGGAATGTAGAACGTAATTATAAACTTATTGAGAACTTGGTAAATTGTGGTTACCCTTGGACAGTGTCAGAAACTCCAGTGGCCTCAGCTATTAGAAGACCCCCTTTTGTGGTTCTTTGGGAGTAATAAAGGATAGCATGTGGTTGAGGAACATTGCCATATGATCTTTGCCTTGTTAATGGCGCCAACACAACTCTGCAAAACATATTAAGTGTTACTAATAAGAAGTAATTCACAAAATGTCCATCAATTCAAAAAGAAGCGTGCTTAAAATTATAAGATAGACGAGATATTTGAGATAGTTGCTCAAAATAATACTAGATTTTAATTCCCTTGAATAATATTGTGTATTCAATGCCCTTGCAGCTTTAAATATAAGAACCACACCATCTTTATCCATCAAATACATACGACTAATCAGAATTAACAGAATGCAGCTTTAGATGATGCCAGGGAGATAAGAACACAGTCACCGTCTGTGTTCTCCATTTTCTCATCAACAATTTGAAAAACTTCGGAGTATCACTAAAACAAATAAAGAGAAGTCAAGCTCAACTCTAACTTGATGGAAGAAAAAGTTCATCTCTGATTGAATTTCAAGTTTTAACCAAATCAAAGAGTATTGTGGATATCAATTTATTTATTTCATCATTTTTTCATCTAGTATTGTGGACATCAATTAGTGATGTTGCTATAACATGGGAATCTTTTAAATTTGCACAAATAAGAAATCTGTAACAGCAAAACAATGAAAGAACAACATTGATCAATTGAAAATAGGAGAACCCTATTTTCAATTATCAAAAAAAAAAAAAAAAAAAAAAAAAAAAAAAAAACAAGAAGTGCATTTATGATGTTACCAAACGAATAGTGCATGAACTTTTTTTTATTACGAACAATCTTCTCACCAAACGAATCATTAATAAGAAGTGCATGAGCTTTTTTTTATGACATTCACGAGAAGAATCATTTTTGTAAAAGTACTTTTTGAAATATATATATATTTTAATAAATCAAATATGAAATGTCAGAATTATTTTTCTTTACTACCAAACACATGCACAATTTGCATATTGCAACATTTTTTGGGTGACATCAACACTGAGTCAAAATTTATGATGAGTCAAACTTAGCTTTTCGTTTGGTCTTGGTTGGAGGTATTAATATGATTTTTACGTTGAGAAATTATTAGAATGGGATGGGCGGATAGAGAATGACAAGTGCCGTGACTACCCTGACAAGGAATGATGGAGAATGACAAGTGCCGTGACGTACCCTGACAAGGAATATTAGGACGGTCAAATAAGCAAGTTGCTTTGAAATTTGAAATATTTAAATGAGTTAAAATAAAAATTGAATTGAATTTTGACTCGCTCAAGTTTACTTTGAGCTCAAATGGGCTAAAAATTAGGTTGGGTCATGATCCGCTTGATCTCAATAATTTTAACATGTTGTTATTTAATTTTTATAATCACAATTTAAATTTCAACTCAAGATTTAAAAAAAAAAAGATGTTATAAATGGATAGTTAAATCTAAAAAGATATAAACTATATTGTAATTCATACATTCAATATAGAAATATACATTACATCAATGCAAATAAAGAATCTTAAAACGAGTTGAAATTAAAAATTAAATTGGATCAAATTAAGGATTCTCTTAAAATCACTTAAAACTTGAATGAGTTGAGATTGAACTCAATTCAAATTATTTTGAGTCTAACTCTTAAAATTTTGAACGAATTAAATAGGTTACATATAATTGAGCTCATTTTTTACCCCAAAATGACCATTTACTTTTCCCAAAACATATTTAAAAACTTTACTCTAAAATATTTTGTAAGTTGTGTTGTACTGTTGTACCATTTAGCAGTCTTTGTAAAGTGAATAGAGTACTTTATCTTAATTGGTGTCCCACTTTACCTTTTACCTTTTAGGGGTCGTTTGGTAGAGTGTATTAGAAAAAATAACGCATGCATTAGCACTGTGTATTACTAGTACCTTGTTTGGTATTCTTTTCCAACCTATGTATAACTAATGTTTGCATTAGTTATACACTCTATTGTGTATTAAAGTGTGTATTGCTAATACCATGGATTTTTAGGTATTAGCAATGCAATGGTTTTAATGCATGCATTAGATTAACTAATGACAAAACTACCCTCTATTAATAATAATAATAATAATTATTATTATTATTATAATTATTATTATTATTATAATAATTATTATTATTATAATTATTATAATTATAATTATAATTATTATTATTATAATTATAATTATAATTATTATTATTATTATTATTATAATAATTATTATTATTATTATTATTTTGTAAAAGAATGTGGGGGTATTTTGGTAAACAAATATTTTTTTAATAGTCTTTATACAAGGCTTGCTATTTCCAATACATCAAACCAAACAATGTATAAGAAATAATGCAAGCATAACTAATGCAAGCATTACTAATGCTTGCATTACTAATGCATGCATTACTAATACATCATAGAAGCATTATTCTTATACACTCTACCAAACGACCCCTTAGTCCATTTGGAAATGAATACAACCAAACTACTTTACAACGGTCATTTATTATAATTATATTTCATTATATAACGGTCATTTGTTATAATTGTATTTCATTATAATAATGTGTTATTTTCTTCATAATTAATTTTTATATTATATTTTATTTCTCTACACTTTTTGTAAAATTGTCTTTTTTATAATAACATTGTAATAATAATTTATAAGTAATATATTATGTATAAAATAAAATATTAAAATATTTATGTCAATCATCACTAATGTCATGCACATAGTAAATTTCTAGCACAAATATCTAAAGGAAAAAAATGTATTTAAATGGTGCCCATCAATTATGATTTCAAAAGAAAAGGCTATTGATGTTGTCTTCTTTATATTTATATTTTTTCTAATTTTACGTATTCTTGTTTATGAAAGCTAAATGAGATCTAAACGTCAAATATAAGTATACATATATAAAAACACATCACTATATCAACTATGATTTTTTTTAGACAAATGTTGTCACAAGAGAGAGGCTTGATTGTATCACTTTTGTATAATTGAAAACTAATTTAATTTTAAAATTTTCATTTTACCCATAGTGAAATGATTATTTTATGAATGCTAATAAAATATTTTAGACAAAAATTTAAAAAAAAATCCTTTTTTTTTTAATTTTAAATTTTGTGTGAAATCAAACTATATCACATAAATTGGAATGGGAAGAGTAATATTTTCCCCCTTTCGAACTTTTACTTGATTAAAATTATCTTTCAAGTGGAACAAGTATTATTCACTTTCATCAAATAAAATTAAATTAAATTGCAAATTAAAGGCAGAATGGTGCTGGAGATTCTTTGTCACGATCCAACTGATCGGATCATGCATGCACCTACTCTAACATCTAGATAAGATAATTCTTACCACCCAATTTAAAAATGGGCAATGCAAAAATCAATAAAACATAAGAAAGCTCTTTAATAATTGAAATAGTCATGAAAACTCCAGATTTAAGGATTACCTTTTCACAAATAACCGAAAAATTCCTCTCAAGGAACTAGTCTAAATAGGTACAACATCTACTAAGATAAACAATGTATAAAAGAAAAGAAGACACGCCTCTCACCATAAGGAAAGAGAAGTAGAAGCTGTTGGAGATTATCATTGTCTTAGGGGTAAGATACTTTACTCAACCCTGCAACCAGACTACGCCAAGTGACATAGCAAAAGTAGTATAAGTACAAACAGCACGTACATGTAGGCATTATCGGTCGACCCGAATCACTCACATAATTGATAACGCTCAAATGTCCTCCTTAAAATCAATTAAAAGGGACAACAGTCGTAGTCAATAAATACCCAACGAAGAGTCGGGATCGAATCTCACAGGGAATGGTATATCGTAGAGAATTCTTATAAGGAAATTTGGATTGTAAAATTGCTCATTTGTAATACTAAGAACAAGTGGGTGGATGATTCCACCAATTTAATCAAAAAACTTGGTTATCATTTGTCACAATTAAACTAAAATTTCGGAGAATTTAAGAGTTAACAAGCAATCTAGGGGTGCGGGGATTGGAAATTGATGTCGCATAGGGGCAATTATGTTGCTCTATAGTAATGAACATCCATGAATAGGCTAGGTCATCTTCAATGATGCTAATCATCTTTTGATCTCAAAACATCTACGCATAGGATCTTCTTTCGGTCTAATCTATATGTCAATCTAAACAACCTAATACCTTACTCTATTCTCTCTTTTGATGCAAAAATAGGGCAAATAGATTCGACCCGTAACCTCTATTTTCAAGAAAGTTACATACATCAAACCTAAATTTCTAGTATTGGACTAATTACCCACTCCAATCAATCTCTTTCGAGCATCAACCAGAGATCAAAAGTAGGAATTAAGTTTGCAACCTTAACCCATAAATTAACCCTATGCTAATTAGCCCAAATTCATGTATGAACAACAACAAAATATAGCATAACACAATACCCACTAAATTAAATCAACACCCAACCCCATAATTGTACCCCCTAGATCTTGGGATTTCAGTCATCCATCACAAAAAGCAAATAAAATATACCTTTCATGAAAGCAGTCATGCGTAACATGAAATTAAACAATTACAAGTAAATCCACTTTGGATTCAACTTCAATTTGTCAAATTCAAGAACAAAGTTGAAAACCCCAAAAGCTAGAAAGTGTTCTTCACAAGGGTCAAGTGTTTTCTCTCAAAACCCTAATATTTCTCACTCTTTCTAATCTCCAGAACTCTCTTCTTTTATCTATCATTTGGGCTATTTATAGTTTCTCAAAATTTGGCCCAAAAACTCAATGCGCGTCTCATTCGGTGACATTAGTCCGCCTCATCGAGCCCGCCCCTTCGGCAAATCGCCTCTTGTGCTTCAGTTTGCCATGTCATGCTTTAGATTTCAGGTGTTTGAACCTCAGTCAACGAACTCGTTTGAATCTGCCTTTCACATTCGGTGAATCACCGAGTACCACCTTGGTTCGCTATTTGAGCATTTAGTTTTCTCCTTGCACTTTCATTTTCAGCGACGATCAGCAAGGTCGCCTTTCTCATTCGGTGCATCACCTTATCTTTTGGAGTTTGCCGACCTGTTTCGATAGACACTGTCATTTTGAGCGAGGTCATGCTCACTAGGCGATCCACCTTTCTCGTTTGGCGATCTACAATATATAGTTTGCAATTCTTTTTGCATTTTTGGTCATTCTTTCAAACATCAATCATTGCCTTGTCCATTGGCCTTCACAGTTGCAAATCATCAACATATCATCAGAAGAGGATAAAATTAGACATTGAGGACACTAATTATTGAGCTAAATAGACCTCAAATGAGTGCAAATCTACCATTCATCAACACCCCCAACTTAAACTTTTGTTTGTCCTCAAGTAAATCAAGAACACAATTAGCTCAATAAGGGTGTCTACAACATTATTCAATGAGAGATAACAAACAATTGACATAACAAGTCTAGTCTCAATAACATGCTACACTAAATCATGATAAAAAAAAAAACTTCAGATGATGACTAGCTGGTTTCAACACAAGCTTAAGCTCACTTTAGCTTCTTGTCTAATGCAAGACCATGTTTCAATAAATGCATTCAAGTGCCCTCACATCAAGAATAATTTCATGCTCTCACAAAGAAAATAAACAAAGACATAAGGAATCTATGCAACTCTCACTCTCTCAAAAGAGAAATACATGTGAGCTTCATCCCATAGGTTTGCCTATATTTTCCAATCATCACCCACAACCTAGTTCATGCAATATCTCAAGGGTTTTTAGGGCTTGTAATTGGGCTAAGGGTTAAGGTATGGTCAATTTGGCTCGGTGACTTCACCCTCTCAAAACATTGTTGCAATAATCTTTCATCTCTTCTCAATTTCTTTTCATTCTTTTTCATTTGAGAACTCAAACTTTGACTTTTTCACTCAATTTATTTGGAATCCCCTTTATTTCACCACTTCCCTTTTTCATTTCCATTTTTCAAGATGTTTTCATCACTATGATAATTTTTTATTTTTAATTTATAAGGAGGTGTTCCTTCTTTTTGTAACAAACTCCAAAGTTGAGTCCCATTTCATCTTTCTTTGCGCTTCACTTGGCTTTCATTCCCTTCCTTTCCACACCCCAACTTAGGCTTTTAACTAAGTTGACTATTTAAACATAAAAATGCTTCAAAAAGGATTTTACGTGAGAAGGTAGAGATAATTTGGCTCAAAAGGTTTTCTTTTGGTGTTTCCAACAAATGGGTTAGGCTCAAAAGGTGTCAAAATGGATGCACACCCTCACAAGGTCGTCACAAAAGATTATGGACATTTGGGTTCCCTTTTTGAAATATTGCCCAAGATCATGCCTCGCATTTATCAAGATTTAAACAGTTAGACTAATAAGGTAAATTCTAGGATTCCACACATATTCTTTCAAGTAAGACCTCACCACACATGGCACTTCAAAATACACTTATTTAGTACATCCCAAAAGATCAAAAGTTCATGTGTGATGTTCATTGCAAGGCTCACATCAAAATGTAGTTAGTGAACAAAAGATTCAAAGAGATTGCTCAAAAGCGCAATCACATCGATTTCATTCTCATAACACCAACACTCTATATCATGTTCATCATGAGTACTATTCAAGATATTGATATTGAACACAATTGATCCTCGAGTCATTATCAATGAAAACTTCAAGTATTTCACGATTTTCAAAACTCATGGGGGGTTGCAAAATTAAGAGAGAACGAAAAAGACAAAAGAGATCCACTCAACCAAAAGAAACACTATAATATAAACAAAAGTAAAAGTTAAAAAAACTACAAGCAAAAAGGGGACTATTGGCTCAAAGGCCCTCACCCCACCAAAAAGAAACAAGCAGCGTCCTCAATGCAATGAAAAATAAAAGTACGAGAGGCTGATATAGAAGGGTCCCCCTAACAGACTAAGCTAGTGGAGCACTCTCATCTGGAGTCTCAAGAAGGGAAGCATCATCCGGGACATTAATACCCGATAATAGGATCACCGGAGGCAGCAATGGAGTTTCAACAGGGGCAACAATACCCATCATAACACTCAGAGGAATGTTGGATTCTAAAGAGACTCAACTCGTACCAACCATTAAAGTCTCCCAAAAGGATCTCTCCAGAATCTCCTGAATAATGACCTCCTTAGTCTCTTGCATCTTCGTAAAAGTCTATGCAATCCCATGCTCCTCACTCGTCAAATACTCGTCATTCATCTCCTCAGACAAATCATCATCGGCCCTCTCAACATCCACATCTGCATCAATATCAACACTCACAACAATCTTAGGTTGCACACTAGAAGTAGGCTCACTACTAGGCATCTTTAGTGACATGGAGATAGGTGCATCTGGTAGGGGAACCTCGCACCATAGCATCGAGAGAGTGGGAGTTCCTTTAGGGGAAAGTCAGATGTGAGGATCAAACCATCATCTTCCAAGAGGTTGGTCTGGACTATGCGGAAAGGATACGTAGCAGGCATGAACAGTTGATGCTCATCGATGAAAAGAGGATGGATGTGGTTTGTCATGGACAACTCTATCAGAATAAAATGACCAAAGCATTCAACAAAAAAGTCAAACCTCGACAGTTCACACCAGGGAAGTTAGTATTGAAGAAGATCTTTCCTCACCAAGAAGAAGCCAAAAGGAAATTTGCACCAAACTGGCAAAGACCCTATATGGTTCATAGAGTACTCTCTGGAGGAGCAGTAATCTTAGCAGAAATGAACGGCAGAGTGAGCACAAAGCCAATCAATTCAGACGCAATCAAGAAATACTACATCTGAAGACCTCAAGATTAGCAATTATTTCTGGTACTTTTGCATTTTTTGATGTAACAGAACTACGTTTAGACCTGACTTCCCACGATGGGGTACGTAGGCAACCCATATCGGATCCCATCTCCCTTAGAAAACCCAAAATCATCATTTCCATGTATTTAGAACTATGCTCGACCTGAATTCCCTCGATGGGATACGTAGGCAGTCCTTTTCGGATTCGGTCCTTTACATTTCATATTTTTCAGTCGTTTCTTTTGTTTTTGAAGTACGTCCTGACCTGATTCCGCTTGGATACTTAGGCAGCCCGAGTCAGGCTCGGTCATTGCATCACAAGTTTCTTGTTTTTCCTTCATATTTTTCAGTCTTCTATTGTAATTGAACTACGTTACAACCTAATTCCATTTGGATACGTAGGCAGCCTGAGTTAGGCCCGGTCATTACATTTCATATTTTTCACTCTCCCCTGTTGTATTTGAACTACGTCCTGACCTGATTCCGCTTGGATACATAAGCAGCTTGAGTCAAGCTCGGTCATTGCATCACTCCCACTTGTATTCGAACTACGCTATGATCTGATTCCTATTTTGGGGATACGTAGGCAGCCTGAGTCAAGCTCGATCAATGCACTACATAATTTCCATTTTTTTTACCCTTAGGAAACACGTCCTTATAGTTAGCGTAACCTCAGAATATGAAGAATCTTGATCGTCATAAGCTCTGCAAAAAAGCTAGGAAAGTTTCATCAAGAGGGTAAAGGCTACAAGAAGACTATGTTGGATATAGTCAACAAAATGAAAATCTCGATGGTCTTTGAAACATGTCATGATCTAAAAAACGTTGAAGGATTAATATATATATATATATATATATATATATATATATATATATATATAATATACGTAGTATAGTTATTTTCCAGACAAATAAGCTAATTCTTTTCAGGTTTTTTTTTCACCTACCAAGTCTCTAGGCTAAGAAACTATGTGCAAGGCTAAGAAAGTGTCGAAGGATTCCAGTGACAAGGCTTCAATATGCGAATCGATATAAATCAACACCCACTCCCAAACTAAAATTTTCTTCGAGTGCAGGAATATAAAAATCAAGGAAAATAACATCAAGTCTCGGGGCATAATCGGAAACACCACTCGACTTCTCACAATCATGAGCCAAACTATGCTTTCCTTACGTTATTTCTTAGAAGAACTTCAACCTACATATTATGTCTAAGAATATTTTATTTAAATCTCTACAGGTACGCTCTAGATCCAGATCAAATATTGAAGAAAAGAGGATCCTCGTAGAAATATAGGATAGTTAGCTTAGTGTCAAGATTACTCCACCAACTGGAGGTTGTAATGTAACCTCATCAATAACTCCACCGATTGGAGGCTGTACATAGTAAACATTGTCAAACTCTACCAATTGGAGGCTGTACATAGCAAACATCGTCAAACTCTGCAATCGGAGGCTGTGTATAACAAACATCGTCAAAATCCGCCAACCGAAGGTTGTACATAGAAAACATCGATAGAATTCCACCAATCAGAGCCTATATATAAGCAAAAGAAGCAACACTCCGCCAATTGGAGCCTGTATATAAGCAAAAGAAGCAACACTCCGCCAATCGGAGACCACATCATAGTAACGTCACCGAAGCTCCACCGATCGGGGGCATGCAAGCACAACGACACTTTCATACACTAACAATAATATGTCACATTACAAGCTTTACAAAGCCAGATACATACTTTTACTTTACAACTGCCCCGCCAAGCGGAGGTCTACATTACAAGCTTTACATGGCCGGATACAGGCTTTTACATTACAACAGCCCCGCCAGTCGAGGGCCTTTACATTACAAGTTACTTTACATATATCACATTCACAACACAAAAAACGGGGACATCAACAATCGTTTGGACATCTACACTCTACTCTTTACATTCCAATTTCAATTCATAATTTTTGAACCGCAACAGGTACTTTTCACCTTTTTACATGTTTTGCAGGACAACACATTATAACGAGGAACTCCCTTTAAGCGGCAAACTAAGGAAAGTTNCCAACCGGAGGTTGTACATAGCAAACATCGATAGAATTCCACCGATCAGAGCCTGTATATAAGCAAAAAAAGCAACACTCCGCCAATCGGAGCCTGTATATAAGAAAAAGAAATAACGCTCCGCCAATCGGAGACCACATCATAGTGACGTCACCGAAGCTCCACCGATCGGGGGCATGCAAGCACAACGACGCTTTCATACACTAACAATAATATGTCACATTACAAGCTTTACAAAGACGGATACATGCTTTTACTTTACAACCGCCCCGCCAAGTAGAGGTCTACATTACAAGCTTTACACGGCCGGATACAGGCTTTTACATTACAACAGTCCCAACAGTCGAGGGCCTTTACATTACAAGTTACTTTACCTATATCACATTCACAACACAAAAAATGGGGACATCAACAATCGTTTGGACATCTACACTCTACTCTTTACATTCCAATTTCAATTCATAATTTTTGAACCGCAACAGGTACTTTTCACCTTTTTACATGTTTTGCAGGACAACACATTATAACGAGAAACTCCCTCTAAGAGGCAAACTAGGGCAAGTTGGTGCAATGTCAAGCATCACTAGCTACGTCAATGATTCACTTTCAAATCTCAGCTCGACTCGATTTTCAAAAGTTTAGATAACTCTCTCAGGTTTCACTTCATTATAACCCGACACTGGGGCATTCTTTTAAAAAATTATCCCTCTACCATAAGTCTCCAGAAGAAATTTCTACGGAGCATTTCTCATTCATGTTCTTTAGAACTATATCTCGTCCATCTATTCGTGCTAATCTCTTCAAACCTCACCATCAAAACATTTCAGTATTACCATAATTCGATACTGGGGCAAATTTTTCTAACAAAAATTTACTCTGTTCCTACACTCTCGAACTACATATGGCCTGATTTCTCATGAAACCTGAGATATGTAGGCAACTCAGAAGCCAGAGTTCGGCCATAACTCCATAAAC
This sequence comes from Solanum stenotomum, assembly GCF_019186545.1. Classification (NCBI taxonomy): domain Eukaryota; kingdom Viridiplantae; phylum Streptophyta; class Magnoliopsida; order Solanales; family Solanaceae; genus Solanum; species Solanum stenotomum. The sequence continues at coordinate 60,739,967 of NC_064285.1, read as the reverse complement.
ATTTCTTGCCAAGTTTTGCTAAAGGTGTATTTTAGTGGGTCACCTAAAATTGGATCGTGTCAATATTTCTTTGTCCACGTCTTCTCTACTCTCTTCCATGGACAAAGAAAGGGGTAAACTGTTGACACCCAAGTTTGGCTCTCCGCATTTTGTTTAACTAAAGTTTTAATAATAATAATAATAATAATAATAATAATAATAATAATAATAAAAATAAAAATAATGAAATATATATATGTTACGAAATTGTAGGAATACGAAAAGATTTTTAATTATTATTTACTTTGTTTAATAAATTTATTTCATAAATACTATTTTTTATAAAAATTAAATATATTATATAAATATTACTACTGTCTCATTTTTAGATTTCACGTCAAATAAATATTTTTCTTAAGGGTTAGCTCGATTTTTCCAATTAAATATAATTTATATTATTGCGATGAATATTTTTTTTGACATTTTTAAAATTAGGAAGGCTTAATTAATTATTTAGTTACTATTTTATATTAAATTTTTTTCAAATGACTAATTTTATCAAATAAGTTAGTTTTGTAAAATTATTATTGTTAATTTAATAAATTATAGCTATTTAATAAAGAAAATGTTATAATTTAAATAAATTTAATTTGAACAAAATTTGGCAATCCAAGTATTTTAATTCGGCCAATCCACGTGTGCCACATTAGAAGCACATGGATTGTGCTTCATCATATTCGATCTCAACCGTCCGATTTGATCTAAGGGCCCAATTTAATTCAGTATATATATATATATATATATATAACTCTTGATTAATTTTGACCATCCGATCAAACGATCAGACGGCCCAAAATAACCAAGACTTTTTAGCCTTCCCAAAATAAACTCCACCGCCCCTACACTTCTCTTCTTTCCCAGAGTTGCCACCCTATACTCTGTATTTTTCTCAGAGATCACGTTCACCCTCCCCTTTCATCTTCCCCAAAGATCACCTCAACGATCTTTCTTTTTCCAGAAATTGGACGCTCCAGGCTCCTCTTCCATTGTCTCCACCACGTGATCCCCCATCTTCCCCTTCATGATTTCTTTGTTGTTTCCTCTGAGAGTCGTGTTTCCAAGAATTCAAATTTTGAATTCTTGGAGCCCAAATCGACTATAAAAGGAGGACTTAAGGTCTCAACAAAAGATCCAGGAAAAAAACAAGAAAATCCAATAATCGACTGAGAATCACAAAATAGCTCTACTTATTTTTTTGTACTTCTCTGCTTTTGTTTTTGCTTTCGACTTTTAATTTGGAAGTTGAAATCCTTGACGTCAAAGTTCTTGTTTGCTGCTCCACACAAGGTCAGTAATCATCCTCGTCTTACATTTTGTTTTCAATTTCTAGTAATAAGATTATAATTTTGTGTCGTTATCTCGATTCTGCCCATCTAAATTCGTTCAGTTATAAAAATGGTTAGTAAAGATTAGTGTCAATGAGAGGGACTTTTGATTTGCCAATCCGATTATGTGCGTGTTTTATTTCTCTAAATGTAAATGCTACCTCTTAGACGTATTTTGTACACAGAGTAATTTCAGGCAGTAAACTTAAGTCGAATCTTTGTTTTTGTCATCTATATAACTGAAATCGGTTCACTATTCTTGTTTGAAATTTTTACATGTACATGTAACTAAGAGTGTAATGTTATGAGATTAAAGGTTGAGTTGAGGAGTTTGCTCTTTGTTTGAACTTAGCTACCACAATTACGATTTGGTTAATAAATCAGTCCCATGTGACTAAAAAGCAATGTGGTTCTGCCTAAGGAATGTTGTTAATGTTAAAAGAAAAAGAAAATGTATTAACAGACCTAGTGGTTTAATGATTTATGTATTGATTTGGTATGCTTGTGTTATAAGTTCAACCTATCCTTGTACATTTGTAGTCTTCATTATTTAACTGAGGGTAAATAGCAAAATCCTTGTTTACTTTCTGCCTAATGTAGAATAGTATTTTCTTGCTTAATATAGACCTACGAACTTTTCGGACGTGAGTTACCTGTTAGAATCACTTTATCAATAAGAATATTCAAGCCTATCTCGCTATGATCCTCGCTGAAACTTTGTGCACTTTCAACTCGATGTAGGATAATATATGGGATGGATGATAGTTTATCGATGTTTATTACTCACTGTTACAAATTGTTCTTTTCCTGAAACCAATATGAGAAGATCTTTAAAAAACTGAATTTGTGAACCTCTAAGGAAAAGTCGCTGATGTATGTAAAGATTGAATCAATTGACATTCATAAATGAGAAAATATTTTGTCTTGTGAAATGCATATCGGATTTGTTTAAATACTCTTGTTTCTTTTCTTTTTTTTGATAACTAGATGCTGAAGGTTTGAATCAATATGTTTTTCTGAAGGTTTCTACCATTCCCCGAACTTGAATGCAGCCTTTCGTTTCGGTTGACTCTAAATGCCGCATTTTGGGTTACACTTTAAAATGTAAATATCATGTTTAAGTCTTCACATTTTTAGTGCCTGTAAAGTGGATGCTATCTCCCTTGTCTCTAAATTCTAGAATCTCGACTAGGTTATGCACATTTTTTGTTTGCCCTGTAGCATGTTACATTTTGTTATCATTTTTCTTTGAATCTATCATATTGTTCTTAATATAAATTAATTCCTAAATAACTAAGTCGTCTGCTTGACTCTTTGCCGCTGTTTGTTTTGGGACTTCTAATGTTAAGAATAAAGGAAAGAATTTTATTTCTTGCTCAACACATGTGAAATAGCTCATTACCAGTAGCTTTTCTTTGCCTATTTGGTGTATTTTTCAGTTAGTATTGGCTTTGTTTCGTTGTCCAGCAAGACTCTTCACGACAATTTTCTTAGACATTAATGATGAGCAAGTCTAAGTTATGCAAGTTACAGACTGTTTAAGTAGCTGAATATTGGCTAGAACATGAACAAAAATTATGAATGTGATTGCCTCCTTCTCTGTTTTGGGTTAAAGTGCACCATTTACTTTGCTGAAATTTTTCAGATTTTAGTTTGTATATAGCTGCTGCTTTACCTTGTGAATTAAATAGACTAAGTCTACTTTAGCTCTACTTAATAGCCGATAGAAGTATTTATAGAAGCCACTCTTTACTCCTTGGAAACTAGGTATGAATATTAGTTGTGTTCTCTTCAGAAACTATGTTTTATGTTGTTTGTTTCCTTTGTTAGACTTAGAAAGAATAAATATATGTATTCCTATGCTCCAACAGGCAATTGCAGACATACTTAAAGATCACTTCATGGTTTAGAAAATGCATTTATGGTTTAGAAAATGCATTTAACAATTACGCACTCCAAATCTAACTTACGAAAAGAGGTTGATCTATAAAAAATATCATATCTATTAGAATGTGATTGCTGGTACAAGTTAACTCAAATCTGGGTTAACAGATGACTATGTGAAATTCATTTTTGATTTGCTTCTCATAAGTTTGAAGCTCATTTGCTAACTTTTCTTTTCTTATTTTTTGTACATGTACACTTGAGAGAGCATTTGGAGTTGTGATACGACTCCATTCATCTGTCCAAATCAGATTTGTGCTCGCCTACGTTATCACTTGTGTCTAGCATCCTTCATCGCGTCAATAGTGTCCAGCGCTTCTTTCTCACTCCAAAATTTCCACGTTCTTTATATCATATATGTGTTGTTATCTTTTGACTAACATTTTACACATAAGTATTTCGCATATATTTACGCTTGCTTCTATTTGTTTCTGTTTGTATGAACCGACTAAGGACACTAGTAAAGTATAGTCGTTCACCCCCACATCCCTTTAGGTATTGGGTTTATTATAGTTATTTAGTTTAGAATGACATATTTCAACTAAATTTTATTTGTTACTTAACACATTTTGGTGGTTATGAAAACATATCTTTTAAAGAAGTTCACACGGGAATAATATCTTCAACTGTTGTGAATTTATTTTCAGATTTTTCTCTTTATAAACAAGTATTTAAAGTACAAGGTTTAGCAACTTAAGTTTGATATTTTGGGACTCGAAAGTGCAGATTTTGGTGGTTCAAAGTGCAGATTTCAAGGTTAAATATATCACCTTTCTTGAGAGTTTAAGAGTGGTATATTGAGTCCCAAAAATGCAGCGTTTTGAGATAAAAAATTGCAGTGTTTTGAGCCCAAAAAGTATAGCGTTTTGAGCTCAAAATAGTGCCGAATTTGAACTCAAAATGTGCATGATTTGAGCACAAAAATGCAGATTTTTAGCTTAAAAAACTGCACCTTTAACAAGCTTTACAAAGCAGATTTTTTTAAAGTTTAAAAAATTATTTTACTTAAAAGATTATTTTGCATAACTTAAAGTATAGTTTTTTTTTTCAACTAACTGTTATTCTTCGAGATTTTAAAAGTACAATAGTTTGGGGTCCAAAGGTGCTTTAAACATTATTTTCGAAAGGAAGAAGAACATCATTTTAAAAGCTGAAAATGGATGTTATAAGTTTCCTAGAATTGTTACCCCGTTTTTCTAGTCTTTGAATGTTTATCTTAAGGGATAGGAAAACTCATCATTTAAAACTCCCAAATAAATTTGAAACTAGCTTAGAGGCTAAATCAATTATTCTTTAGAAATATTTTTAAGGCTAATATATTTACCTGTAGAAATACCCTTTTTTTAAAGAAAAACAAGTGAGAAAGTAGGCTCATATATCTAACAAAATAAATATAACTATAGAATAAGTCCCAATAATTAGGCCCACTTTATATTCTTTTGACATCACCCCTTTATGAAAAATATATTTGTTATTGTCATCGAATATTACTAAAACATTTTAATTTCTTAACATGCTATTTCAAGATTTTATATATGCTAACAAGTTCAAAATACAAGGTACATACATATATAGTCATACACAAAAAGGTACAAATCCTATATTTTTTTTAGTTTTCTCTATACGTAACTCATTATTTTGTTACACTTCATATTATTTTTTCTCATATCTACTATCTCTTTTACTAATATTATTTATTTATTTTATAATTTATAAATTCCTACACTTAAATATACATATCACTCTACTACATATAATCTATCGTCAATTTACCTATACGTGTACATAAATAATAAGTATTCATATGTTTTAAACAACTTGCATGTATATACTACACTTTATAATAAACATATTTAAGATCACAAACTTTTATATAATATTTTAACATTTAGAATCATTATTATTTATTTCATTTAACCTCATTTTTCACACATACTACTTTAAATTTAAACCCGACTATAATTTTATTTTTTACGTCTTAATTCTATATATAAATAAGCGACAAATTTTCATATCCTTTAAACTCATCATTTATTTTGGATACATTTATATAAGACACATCTATATTTTTCAACATATAAAATTATCATACACTTTAGTACATTTATTTATTTACCGTATGATAAACATACTAATATTAATTTTATAGACATATATACATCGTACCTTGTATTTTACTCTTTTCTTAAAATGATAAAATTTACTTACCATTGATTTTTTAAAGAAAAAAAATAAATAAACAAGTTTTCCTAATCATATTTTCCTAAATTGAGTTTGAGGACTATCTTCAGATAGGCTCTGAGGGATGCTTAACACCTTCCCCTCGAGTAACCAAA
>NC_064285.1:60718550-60732403 GCF_019186545.1 Solanum stenotomum | reverse complement strand
TAAAGAAAAACAAGTAAGAAAGTAGGCTCATATATCTAACAAAATAAATATAACTATAGAATAAGTCCCAATAATTAGGCCCACTTTATATTCTTTTGAAGTCACCCCTTTATGAAAAATATATTTGTTATTGTCATCGAATATTACTAAAACATTTTAATTTCTTAACATACTATTTCAAGATTTTAGATATGCTAACAGGTTCGAAATACAAGGTACATACATATATATGTCATACACAAAAATGTACAAATCCTATATTTTTTTAGTTTTCTCTATACGTAACTCATTATTTTGTTACACTTCATATTATTTTTTCTCATATCTACTATCTCTTTTACTAATAATATTTATTTATTTTATAATTTATAAATTCCTACACTTAAATATACATATCACTCTACTACATATAATCTATCGTCAATTTGCCTATACGTGTAAATAAATAATAAGTGTTCATATGTTTTAAATAATTTGCATGTATATACTACACTTTATCATAACATATTTAAGATCACAAACTTTTATGTAATATTTTAACATTTAGTATCATTATTATTTATTTCATTTAACCTCATTTTTCACACATACTACTATACATTTAAACCCGACTATAATTTTATTTTTTACGTCTTAATTCTATATATAAATAAACGACAAATTTTCATATCCTTTAAACTCAACATTTATTTTGGATACATTTATATAAGACACATCTATATTTTTCAACATATAAAATTATCATACACTTTAGTACATTTATTTATTTATGATAAACATCCTAATATTAATTTTATAGACATATATACGCCGTACCATGTATTTTACTATTTTCTTAAAATGAATAAATTTTACTTACCATTGATTTTTTAAAGAAAAAAATAAATAATCAAGTTTTTCTAATCATATTTTCCTAAATTGAGTTTAAGGACTATCTTCGGATAGGCTCTGAGGGATTCTTAATACCTTCCTCTCGAGTAATCAAAACCTTTACACAGAATCTTACATATTTAAAAAATGGTTTTCCTAATATTTTTCCTTAAAATTTAGGTGGTGACTCTAAAACAAAAATAATTTGTTTTCAAAATCAGAGTGTCAGCCATATTATGTTGTGAACTGTTTCGGCTGGTTCGAAATAGGGGTTTGATAGCTTGGCGACTCTGCTGGGGACTTACTTAGGTTTTAACCTTAGAAAACTTAATTTAGGAATAATACTTGTGATTACTTGTTTATTTTTGCTTGTTTGTTTTATCGAATTGATATATTATTTTGACTGAAAGGCCGCAAGTGAAATCCAAGCTTCTATTCCTTATTTGTTTTAAAACACTACTTGTTACTGCTTTCCCTACACTGTCATTTATACATTCAATCGATTCTTTGACCGTACACGCACACACTATACACACGAGGGGTGTTCCTTCACTCCTCCGAAACTCTCTTTGGATTCCTTAGTTTCAGAGTTGTTGCTATTAAGATAGTGCACCTTCTTGCAATTATTCACTCTCACTCTCAATCATATAGGAAAAAATCTTACTCTTAAAATAGGTCATGTTGCATAGTCTTAGGCAAGACAATATACGGTATTGTCATTGCGTTTAGGAAACCACCCAAATGTCAATGAGTTTCTTCTTTAAAACTCGACGACATAAACTTTGTGTGAAATTGATGTAAATTATCCGACCTTAAACACTTAATAGATTTGGAGCAAATTAACTCATTACACCCTTTACTCTCTTTTCAGATAAACCTCAACCAAGACTTGCCAGATACCTAAATGGTCGTTTCAGCACACCGCATTCTACAAAATTGGTGGCAAAATATCCGGAGGATACACGGGGCTGAGATTCGAGGGCACTTAGGAGCATTATTGTCACTTCTGGGGACACAGTGCGATACGGTCTTTGTCACTCAGTTAATAGGGTTTTGGGAACCGAGCACCGTAACTTTCAAATTCCTGGATTTTGAGATCACTCCTACACTAGAGGAGTTCAGTAGTCTTACCGAGCTACCGATTAGAGGGAGGCTACCGATGATCTCGTCAGCTATCTGTACTGATGATTTTCTAAGTCTCTTTGATCTACATATATTTTGGTCATTGAGATATGTGGACGACATACAGGTCGAGTTAGACTATCTCTTTCAGAGGTTTGGGCGTTCAGAAGGTTACTATGAATATCAACGTGAATTTGAATGTACTCGCGGAGCATAGTAACATATGAGGCCAAAAGTATTCGTTATGGCTTTCCTGTGAGTTATGGTGTTCCCGATAAGGTCCAATTCTGTCGATATCAACATATTGCCGATGGTTATAAACATCTTCAACATCTATAAAGATTTTCTTTGGTGCCTATGATCATCGCCGAAGTTCTTTATTCGATGACAGCCTGCATTAGGGGGCACAACTTCTTCGGGGGATGGAGTATGCTACTACAAATCTGGGTGAAAGGACAAGTCTATCGTCATGATCCACAAATGGATTTCTACATGGGTGCACGTAACAGGATCGAAAGCCATGAAGATCGTCTCCAAAATTGGGTGGGCACACCGACAGGAAGGGAAGAGTGGCATATAATCCTGAACAACCTCATATGAGATGCCATCCAATGGAAGTTTTCTTGGATAAGAGGAGTGGTGTTTGCGAGAACCCAATATTTTTTCTTTATTGAGTTAATTGGGTTGAGGGGCATTCAACCATATGTACCTCTTCAGGTTATGCTTTTTGGAATCATCTAAGACATTCTGCTATGGTCAATTATGGGGTCACATGAAGATGCTTTCACTTCAGTCTCGCTGGAACAAATAAGAAATCTGCAAGCCGAGTGGGAATACACGATCGATTTGGAAATAGGAGAGGAAAAATGGTGCACGCCGGAGTATTATGCTTGGCGGAATACTGTGAGTCATATGGCTCATCCAAGCGTACACAGACTTTGGGGGTTTGTAGACAACCACTAGATTGATTGGATTAGAGAATCAGTGCTTCCTCGCATGGGATTCACCATATCCATGTATAATCAGATTGTTCCTGGATCCATCGATTATTTGATCCAGGTGATTGAAGAAGAAGACCCGGAAGAGGATCTTGAAGAAGACCCGGAAGAGGACCCTGAAGAAGACCCAGAAGAGGGATCCCGAAGAAGACCCAAAAGAAGAGGTGGAGGAAGACCACATAGAGGTTTCTAAAACGGGTTCTAACATCTATGACTCAAGAGATGGAGGGGTGATAGACATGTCTCTCGAGCGCGGCCCCGACGAGTATCCAGAGTACCACCTAGGGCCATATTATGATGGGGACGATGACGATGACGATGATGATGCTCTAACTTGGTCGTAGATTTGTCTCTCTTCTTTGAACTCTTTTCATAAGCTCCTCAAAGTGCCATGTGGCATATCCCTCTTGTATGCCTTATGGCCCCCCGTATTTTCAGTTCTTAGGTTTCTGTGCCTACCTCAATGTAAAATCCAAGACTACCTTAATCAATGAGGTTATGTTTGCTCCAAATCTAAAATGTGTTTAAATTGATAATTTATTATCAAACTGATTGCAACGTAGGCCTACCTCAGGCAAAAAGAGGCTCTACATTAGGATGCATTTTGAATGTCGCCAAGTTGGCATATATATGTGTTACATTTATATATTTGTTACATCTTTCAATATTTTCCAAACTAACATAGTTTCCTTTTTTCTTTGTTTTCTTTTCTTTTTCATCATTTATCCCCAAAAGTACGTTGATTTGTGTCGACTTTCAAACTGGCTGACTCACGATACAACCTTCGATCAAAAGGAAAGATGACTGATAAAGACGACTTCAACGCTGTTGCAAACATAATGATACCTATTGAGAACCCCGAAGGTTCTCGAAACATGATAGACATCCAAAATTAAGAGAAAATGGCTCGCATGGAGCAAGAACTCGAGATCTTGAGTAAAGAACTACGCCAAGTGCGAGACTTGGCCAAACATTTGGCTACCACTTTACCTACTTTCAAGATGCCTATCTATTTCGCAAAAGCTGACTTGCCAAATCAGCCAGAACAAACTCAACACGCTCCAATTCACGGTCGAGTTCCACCAGCTTCTCCAACCGCAATTAGGACCGTTCCCGACCTTTCCAATTGCGACCCTACCATACCAACAATGCAGTAGATACTTGGGGCACATGTCGCCACTCCCTATGAGCCGCATGTTCCACCAGTATATGTCGCTGGAGCTCCTACCTTCACAATGCCAGCATGGTTAATGTCCCGTATGAGGTCGATCAATATGCAGAAATGGAGAAAGATTATGCATCGATAAATGCCAGCTTCAGGGTCTAAGAAAGGCATTGAAAAGCCTACAAGTTACTAGAGGAACGAAGAATCTGGATTATGATGACTTGTGCATCCACCCAGATGTTGACATGCCGGTAGGGTACAAACCACCGAAGTTTGACATGTTCGATGGAAATGGTGACCCTCACGCACATTTAAGGGCATACTGTGAAAAGTTAGTCGGTGTAGGGAGGAATGAGACGCTGAGGATAAAGTAGTTCATCCGGAGTCTGTAATGGAGAAACATTAACCTGGTATACTCATTAAGACCTTCGCAAATGGTGTGACTGACAGGAAATGGCTGAAGACTTCATGAATCGTTTCAGATTCAATATTGAAATTACTGCTGACAGATTCTCATTGGCAACATACAGAAGAAGCCATGAGAGAATTTTCCAGGAGTACGCATGACGTTGGAGAACCGAAGTTGCAAGGGTGAAACCACCACTAAATGAGAGTGAGCTTTCAAAGTACTTTATTCGAGCTTAAGAAGGTGTCTACTTTGAAAAGATGATGTCAATGATAGGCCAAAAGTTTGCAAAATTGGTCAAGATGGGAGACTTTATAGAGGAGGGTGTTAATTCTGGGAAGATTCAGTCTATGGTCGCATTGCAAGCTGCAAGTAGGGCTATACAATCGGGTTCCATTGGCGGCATAAAAAAGAAAAGGGAGGATGTTTCAGCTGTCACTTACCAACAAGGAGGACCGTCCCACCGATACCCCAGTAATCCCCAAATTGCTACGCATACTTCATAGGTCCCATACCCAGTATATAATACCCAACCACACTATAATCCACCCCGAGCACCAGCATACCAAAATCCTACAAGACCATATGTTCCTGTCCAAGCACCAATCCACCAAAATAGACCAACATATACACCGAGACCACGTCTAAATCTTGAAGCTAGAAATGCTCGTACTTACACACCGATTACCGAACCATATGCCCAATTGTTCGAGAGGTTGAGGACATCGGGAGTGTTGCAACCAGTTGAAGAAAAACTTCCTGATCCAATCCCTCGTAATTTTGATGGAAATAAGCGATGTGCTTACCACTCGGGAATCCAAGGATACGACACAGAAGATTGTTATTGTTTGAAAAACTAGATTGAGTCTTTGATCAGAAGAGGAGTAATCAAATGCACTCCAGCACCTCCCAATGTGAACAACAACCCTTTGCCAAACCATGAGAATCAAGAACTCAACATGGTTACTCTAGATGAAGAATATGAGGCCCCTGACTGCCCAGACATAGATGAAGCAGATGCCATGACATCTTCGGCGCAACCTGTTATCACTGTTCAACTAAAGGAACCTTTGACTATCCAAACATATCTCCCAAGAGTTGTAGTGACCACTCTAATCACTAAAAAACCTGAATATGACACCAAAGCAGTCCTATGGGACTATCGAGCACCGGCCAAGGGCAAGATGATTGACACTGCCATGGCTGAAGGGATGACTAGGTCAGGGAGGTGTGAAGCCCCAGAGGACCTAAATCAAAGAGTTCTTGGAAAAGAACAGAATCTAAGGAAGAATGTTACTGATGCTGAAGCCGCATAATTTTGGAAGAAGATGCAGCCTAAAAACTATTTAGTCGAAGAGCAGCTGAAGAAGATGCCTGCCTACATATCTATTTTGTCTCTACTTATGAGTTCTGAAGCTCATATGAATGCTTTGATGGAAGTGTAAGACAGAGTGAAAATTCCAAAAGAGACCACCAGTGAAACGTTAGCTTCAACGATTGGAAGAATAGTGGAAGCTAACAAGATTTCTTTCCATGATGATGAGCTGCCTGCAGAAGGGGCTGGGCACAACAAATTGCTTCACATTACAGTCAAGTGTTGTGATAAGGTGGTCACTCGAGTTCTAATTGATGGTGTTTTTGGATGTAATGTTTGTCCTTTTACCACTTTGAGGGATTTAGGTATTAATGTGGGAGAGATAAATGAAAGTCGTGTGAAAGTTAGAGCTTTTGATGAAGCGCAGAGAAGTGCCATTGGAGAGATCTATCTCAGATTGCAAGTGGGGCCGGCTCAATTCCCCATCCTATTTCAAATGATGGATGTATCATCCAACTACAACCTGTTGTTGGGAAGACCATGGGTTCACATGGAAAGAGCGGTTCCTTCCACTTTTCACCAATGTGTAAAGTTTAAGTGGGGTCGTACCGAAGTTCCATCCACGGGGAGCTCAGTCACCCCATCCTTTCTGTTAATTCTATCCTAGTCGCTGAGGAGTTAGACGGAGCCACCTTTCACACTTTGGAAATTATGGAAGCTATAAGGGTGGGTGAGGAAGCAGAGATAGGTAGGTAATACAAAGTTGTCAAGTGCAGCGAAAATGGTTGAGTCAGAGATGTTAAAGTATGGATATCAGCCTAAGAATGGACTTGGACCTAAGTCCAATGGCATAGTTGAGCCGATCCAGCTGAAGCATCAGAGAGACACCAACGGACTCAGATATGAGCCTGCCTCGGGAAGAGACCGTCACGGGTCAAGCGATACAATCTTTGTACCAGAACAAGCTTTGATTCCAGATCAAGTTGGCGTTGATGACATCGTAGAAGTAATAGGCAATTTATTCGTGGCCATTGCTGGAGAAGAGGAAGGGATAAATCTCAACAAGTTGACCATTCGTGATGCCGAACCTGGAGAAATCTTGTAGAATTGGACCACCAGCCCGTCCCTATTTCAACTAGAGTCCTAGTAGTGTGGAAAAGTAGTCTTAATTTAAAAATTTGCATGATCAAATTGAGGCTTGAATCATGCCTATTCTTTTGTTGCTTCCCTCTTCTAAAAAGTTAGAATGCTTTAAAAATAAAAAGTCTTTATTTTCTTTCAAAAATTTCTCATTATTTTAAATATATATTTATCTTTACTTACCTTTTGCACTTTTCAGCACTAATATTAATAAAAATCCTCGTTCAACGGTTATGACATGTAACGACTCCACCGAGCAAGGTGAAAGCGATGAACAAGATCACGAAGAGTTCGATAAAAGCATGATGCTGGAAAATCTACCATATGAGATCGAGCAAGTTGAAAGTCAGAAAAAACCCAATATGGATGAAACAGAGATTGTCAACTTAGGAGATGAGGAAATCGTGAAGGAAACACGAGTCATCATACATTTGGAGGCTGAAAGAAAGCAAGAGTTAATAGAGTTGATTAAGCAGTATGTTGACGTATTTGCTTGGTCTTATGATGACATGCCAGGATTAAGCACTGATATTGTCTTGCACAAATTACCGACTGATCCCACTTGTCTACCTTTTAAGCAAAAAACAAGAAAATTCAAATCAGATTTGAGCTTAAGGATCAAGGAGGAGGTAACTAAGCAAATTGAGGTGAACGTTGTAAGGGTTACAAATTACCCCACATGGTTAGCCAATATTGTGCCTGTGCCAAAAAAGGATAGAAAGATAAGAATATGTGTGGACAATCGAGATCTCAACAGAGCCAGTCCTAAGGATGATTTCCCTCTTCTAAATATTCATATACTCATTAATAATTGTGCAAAACATGAGTTGCAATCATTTGTCGATTGCTTTGCAGGGTATCACTAAATCCTGATAGATGAAAATGATGCAGAAAAGACAGCGTTTATCACTCCATGGGGAATGTATTGCTACAGAGTAATGCCATTTGGTCTTAAAAATGCCGGTGCAACCTACATGAGAGCCACGACTACCCCTTTTCACGATATGTTCCACAAGGAAATTGAAGTGTACGTGGATGACATCGTTATCAAATCCAAAAGAAGTTCAGATCACCTGGATGACTTACGAAATTTCTTTGAGAGGTTGCGTAAGTATAATCTGAAGTTGAATCCAGGAAACTGAATTTAGAGTACCCATGGGAAAACTATTGGGATTCATCGTTAGAAGGAAAGGCATAGAGTTGGATCTATCAAAGACAAAGGCAATCCAAGAGCTACCTCCACCCAAGACCAGGAATGACGTAATGAGTTTCTTGGGAAGACTGAATTACATCAGTTGGTTCAAAGCTCAATCCACAGTGATATGTGAACCCATATTCAAGTTACTGAAGAAGGATGCTGCCACAAAATGGACAGAGAAATGCCAAAGGGCTTTCGATAGAATCAAAGAATACTTGTCCAACCCACCAATATTGGTCCTACCAGAGCCTGGAAAGCCTTTGTTATTGTATCTATCTGTCATGGATAATGCATTTGGATGTGTATTGGGGTAGCATGATGAGACAGGTAGAAAAGAGCAAGTTATTTACTATTTGAGCAAGAAGTTCACACCATACAAGGCAAGATACACCTTGTTGGAACGAACATGTTGTGCTTTGACTTGGATTGCGCAAAAATTTAGGCATTACCTGTTTGCATTCACCACGTACTTGATCTCAAGAATGGATCCACTAAAGTGCATCTTTCAGAAGCCCATGCCTATGGGTAAACTGGCGAAGTGGAAAATTTTGTTGAGCGAGTTTGATATTATGTATGTGACATAGAAGGCCATTAAGGGACAAGCCCTGGCAGATCACCTCGCAGAAAACCCGGTGGACCAGGATTACAAGCCACTCACGACCTACTTCCCTGATGAAGAAGTGTTGTTTGTAGGAGAAGATATATCAGAATCGTATGATGGATGGAGAATATTCTTTGATGGGGCATCAAACTCTATAGGTGTTGGAATAAGAGCAGTCTTAATTTCGGAAACAGGTCATTATTACCCAATCTCAGCCAAGATTAGGTTTTATTGTACCAACAACATGGCGGAATATGAAGCTTGTATTCTCGGACTTAGGATGGCCATAGACATGAACGTCAAAGAACTCTTAGTGATAGGAGATTCTGACTTGTTGGTTCATCAGGTGCAAGGAGAATCGACCACTAAGAATGTCAAGATCTCGCCTTATTTGCATTACATAAAAGAGTTGAGTAGGAGATTCACAAGGATTGAGTTTAAGCATGTCCCTCGAGCTCAAAATGAGTTTGCCAATGCTTTGGCAACATTATCCTCGATGATTCAACACCTAGACAACAATTACATCGACCCTATCGATACAGAGATACATGATCAACATGCATACTATTTTCATGTAGTTGAGGAACTAGATGGAAAACCATGGTACTATGACATGAGAAGATTGATAGAAGCACAACAATATCCTGAAAATGCTACAAGCAAGCAGAAACGGACTTTGAGGAAGATGGCCAATCATTTCTTCCTTAATGGAGAAATCCTATATAGGAGAACTTTGGATTTGGGATTGCTGAGGTGTGTCGACGCCGCAGAAGCGACAAGGCTTTTGGAAGAAATACATGTAGGAACATGTGGACCGCACATGAATGGGTTCACTTTGCCAAAGAAGATTCTAAGAGCCGGATATTTTTGGATGACCATGGAGAGAGATAGCATCCGGTATGTGCAAAAGTGTCATCAGTGTCAAGTGCATGGAGTTTTATATGGGTTCCACTGAATGAGCTTAATGTGATAGGTTCTCCTTGGCCATTTGCCGCTTGGGGCATGGATGTTAGTGGACCCATAGAGCCTCCAGCGTCAAATGGACATCGTTTCATCCTGGTGGCTATTGATTATTTCACAAAATGGGTCGAAGCTTCGACATACAAGGCAATGACTAAGAAGGTAGTGGCCGACTTTGTTTGCAATAACATAGTTTGTCGGTTTGGAATTCCAGAGTCAATCATAACAGATAGTGCGGCCAACCTCAACAACGATCTTATGAAGGAAACTTGTGAAAGGTTTAAGATTGCTCATCAAAATTCAACAGTTTATTGGCCACAGATGAATGGAGCAGTTGAGGCTTTAAATAAGAATATCAAGAAGATTTTAAGGAAAATAGTAGATAGTCATAGGCAATGGCATGAGAAGCTACCATATGCTTTACTCGGTTATCACACCACGATCAGAACATCAACTGGGGCTACTTCTTATATGTTGGTTTATGGTTCGGAAGCAGTAATACCTACCGAGATGGAAATACCATTTTTAAGGATTATCCAAGAGGTTGGTCTGGACTATGCGGAATGGATACGTAGCAGGCATGAACAATTGATACTCATTGATGAAAAGAGGATGGACGTGGTTTGTCATGGACAACTCTATCAGAATAAAATGACCAAAGCATTCAACAAAAAGTCAAACCTCGACAGTTCACACCAGGGAAGTTAGTATTGAAGAAGATCTTCCCTCACCAAGAAGAAGCCAAAGGGAAATTTGCACCAAACTGGCAAAGACCCTACATGGTTCATAGAGTACTCTCTGGAGGAGCGGTAATCTTAGCAGAAATGTACGGCAGAGTGAGTACAAAGCCAATCAATTCAGACGCCATCAAGAAATACTACATCTGAAGACCTCAAGATTAGCAATTATTTTTGGTACTTTTGCATTTTTTGATGTAACAGAACTACGTTTAGACCTGACTTCCTATGGTGGGGTACATAGGCAACCCATATCGGATCCAGTCTCCCTTAGAAAACCCAAAATCATCATTTCCATGTATTTAGAACTAAGCTCGACCTGAATTCCTCGGTGGGATACGTAGGAAATCCTTTTCGGATTCGGTCCCTTGCATTTTATATTTTTCACTCTTTCCTTTTGTATTTCAACTACGTCCTGACTTGATTCCGCTTGGATACGTAGGCAGCCTGAGTGAGGCTCGGTCATTGCATCATAAGTTTCTTACTTTTCCTTCATATTTTTCAGTCTTCTATTGTAATTGAACTACATTACGACCTAATTCCATTTGAATACGTAGGCAACCTGAGTTAGGCCCAGTCATTACATTTCATATTTTTCACTCTCCCCTGTTGTATTTGAACTACGTCCTGGCCTGATTCCGCTTGGATACGTAGGCAGCTTGATTCAAGCTCGGTCATTGCATCACTCCCACTTGTATTCGAACTATGTTATGATTTGATTCCTATTTTGGGGATACGTAGGCAGCCTGAGTCAGGCTCGATCAATGCACTACATAATTTCCATTTTTTTTACCCTTAGGAAACACGTCCTCATAGTTAGCGTAACCTCAGAATATGAAGAATCTCGATCGTCATAAGGTCTGCAAAAGAGCTAGGGAAGTTTCATCAAGAGGGTAAAGGCTACAAGAAGACTATGTTGGATATAGTCAACAAAATGAAAATCTCGATGGTCTTTGAAACATGTCATGATCTATAAAACGCTAGAGGATTAATATATAATATACGTAGTATACTTATTTTCCAGACAAACAAGCTAATTCTTTTCAGTTTTTTTTCCACCTACCAAGTCTCTAGGCTAAGAAACTATGTGTAGGGCTAAGAAAGTGTCGAAGGATTCCAGTGACAAGGCTTCAATATGCGAGTC
Source organism: Solanum stenotomum (assembly GCF_019186545.1). Lineage (NCBI taxonomy): Eukaryota > Viridiplantae > Streptophyta > Magnoliopsida > Solanales > Solanaceae > Solanum > Solanum stenotomum. The sequence continues at coordinate 60,720,747 of NC_064285.1, read as the reverse complement.
GATACAAATCAACACCCACTCCCAAACTAAAATTTTCTTCGAGTGCAGGAATATAAGAATCGAGGAAAATAACATCAAGTCTCGGGGCATGACCGGAAGCGCCACTCGACTTCTCACAATTATGAGCCAAACTATGCTTTCTCTATGTTATTTCTTAGAAGAACTTCAACCTACATATTATGTCTAAGAATATTTTATTTAAATCTCTGCAGGTACGCTCGAGATCCAGATCAAATATTAAAGAAAAAAGGATCCTCGTAGAAATATAGGATAGTTAGCTTAGTGTCAAGATTACTCCACCAACTGGAGGTTGTAATGTAACCTCATCAATAACTCCACCGATTGGAGGCTGTACATAGTAAACATTGTCAAACTCTACCAATTGGAGGCTGTACATAGCAAACATCGTCAAACTCTGCAATCGGAGGCTGTGTATAACAAACATCGTCAAAATCCGCCAACCGAAGGTTGTACATAGAAAACATCGATAGAATTCCACCAATCAGAGCCTATATATAAGCAAAAGAAGCAACACTCCGCCAATTGGAGCCTGTATATAAGCAAAAGAAGCAACACTCCGCCAATCGGAGACCACATCATAGTAACGTCACCGAAGCTCCACCGATCGGGGGCATGCAAGCACAACGACACTTTCATACACTAACAATAATATGTCACATTACAAGCTTTACAAAGCCAGATACATACTTTTACTTTACAACTGCCCCGCCAAGCGGAGGTCTACATTACAAGCTTTACATGGCCGGATACAGGCTTTTACATTACAACAGCCCCGCCAGTCGAGGGCCTTTACATTACAAGTTACTTTACATATATCACATTCACAACACAAAAAACGGGGACATCAACAATCGTTTGGACATCTACACTCTACTCTTTACATTCCAATTTCAATTCATAATTTTTGAACCGCAACAGGTACTTTTCACCTTTTTACATGTTTTGCAGGACAACACATTATAACGAGGAACTCCCTTTAAGCGGCAAACTAAGGAAAGTTGGTGCAATGTCAAGCATCACTAGCTACGTCAAGGATTCACTTTCAAAACTCAGCTCGACTCGATTTTCAAAAGTTCAGATAACTCTCTCAGGTCTCACTTCATTATAACCTGACACTGGGGCATTCTTTTAAAAAATCATCCCTCTACCATAAGTCTCCAGAAGAAATTGCTACGGAGCATTTCTCATTCATGTTCTTTAGAACTATATCTCGTCCCTCTATTCGTGCTAATCTCTTCAAACCTCACCATCAAAACATTTCAGTATTACCATAATTCGATACTGGGGCAAATTTATTTAACAAAAAATTACTCTATTCCTACACTCTCGACAACATATGGCCTGATTTCTCATGAAACCTGAGATATGTAGGCAACTCAGAAGCCAGAGTTCGGCCATAACTCTATAAACATTTCTTGCCATGTTTTGCTAAAGGTGTATTTTAGTGGGTCACCTAAAATTGGATCGTGTCAATATTTCTTTGTCCACGTCTTCTCTACTCTCTTCCATGGACAAAGAAAGGGGCAAACTGTTGACACCCAATTTTGGCTCTCCGCATTTTGTTTAACTAAAGTTTTAATAATAATAATAATAATAATAATAATAATAAAAATAAAGAAATATATATGTTACAAAATTGTAGGAATACGAAAAGATTTTTAATTATTATTTACTTTATTTAATAAATTTATTTCATAAATACTATTTTTTATAAAAATTAAATATATTATATAAATATAACTACTTTCTCATTTTTAGATTTCACGTCTAATAAATATTTTTCTTAAGGGTTAGCTCGATTTTTCCAATTAAATATAATTTATATTATTGCGGTGAATATTTTTTTTGACATTTTTCAAATTAGGAAGGCTTAATTAATTATTTAGTTACTAGTTTATATTAATTTTTTTTTTCAAATGACTAATTTTATCAAATAAGGTAGTTTTGTAAAATTATTATTGTTAATTTAATAAATTATGGCTATTTAATAAAGAAAAGGTTATAATTTAAATAAATTTATTTTGAACAAAAATTGGCAATCCAAGTATTTTAATTCGGCCAATCCACGCGTGCCACATTAGAAGCACATAGATTGTGCTTCATCATATTCGATCTCAACCGTCCGATTTGATCTAAGGGCCCAATTTAATTCAGTATATATATATATATATATATA
>NC_064285.1:60597023-60718430 GCF_019186545.1 Solanum stenotomum | reverse complement strand
AACTCTTGATTAATTTTGACCGTCCGATCAAACTATCAGACGGCCAAAAATAACCAAGACTTTTTAGCCTTCCCAAAATAGACTCCACCACCCCTACACTTCTCTTCTTTCCCAGAGTTGCCGCCCTATACTCTGTATTTTTCTCAGAGATCACGTTCACCCTCCCCTTTCATCTTCCCCAAAGATCACCTCAACAATCTTTCTTTTTCCAGAAATCGGACGCTCCAGGATCCTCTTCCATGGTCTTCCCCACGTGATCCCCCATCTCCCTGTCAGAGATCCGGCTCTGCGTTGTCGGAAAAATGTTCATCAGTCACTCAACCTTCTCAAATCGACTTGAAAAGGTCAATTTTTTCTTCGCCTTTATGATTTCTTTGTTGTTTCCTCTGAGAGTCGCGTTTCCAAGAATTTAAAATTTGAATTCTTGGAGCCCAAATCGACTATAAAAGGAGGACTTAGGGTCTCAATAAAAGATCCAGGAAACAAACAAGAAAATCCAATAATCGACTTAGAATCACAAAATAGCTCTACTTTTTTTTTTGTACTTCTCTGCTTTTTTTTTGCTTTCAACATTTAATTTGGAAGTCGAAATCCTTGACGTCAAAGTTCCTGTTTTCTGCTCCACACAAGGTCAGTAATCATCATCGTCTTACATTTTGTTTTTGGTTTCTAGTAATAAGAATATAATTTTGTGTCGTTATCTCGATTCTGCCCATCTAAATTCGTTCAGTTATAGAAATGGTTAGTAAAGATTAGTGTCAATGAGAGGGACTTTTGATTTACCAATCCGATTATGTGCGTATTTTATTTCTCTAAATGTAAATGCTGCCTCTTAGACGTATTTTGTACACATAGACTAATTTCAGGCAGTAAACTTAAGTTGAATCTCTGTTTTTGTCATCTATATAACTGAAATTGATTCACTATTCTTGTTTGAAATTTTTACATGTACATGTAACTAAGAGTGTAATGTTATGAGATTAAAGGTTGAGTTGAGGAGTTTGCTCTTTGTTTGAACTTAGTTACCACAATTACGATTTGGTTAATAAATCAGTCCCATGTGACTAAAAAGCAATGTGGTTCTGCCTAAGGAATGCTGTTAATGTTAAAACAAAAAGAAAACGTATTAACAGACTTAGTGGTTTAATGATTTATGTACTGATTTGGTATGCTTGGGTTATAAGTTCAACCTATCCTTGTACATTTGTAGTCTTCATTATTTAACTGAGAGTAAATAGCAAAATCCCTGTTTACTTTCTGCCTAATGTAGAATAGTATTTTCTTGCTTAATATAGACCTATTAACTTTTTGGACGTGAGTTACCTGTTAGAATCACTTTATCAATAAGAATATTCAAGCCTATCTTGCTATGATCCTCGCTGAAACTTTGTGCGCTTTCAACTCGATGTAGGATAATATATGGGATGGATGATAGTTTATCTATGTTTATTACTCGCTGTTACAAACTGTTCTTTTCCTGAAACCAATATGAGAAGATCTTTAAAAAACTGAATTTGTGAACCTCTAAGGAAAAGTCGCTGATGTATGTAAAGATTGAATCAATTGACATTCATAAATGAGAAAATATTTTGTCTTGTGAAATGCATCATCGGATTTGTTTAAATACTCTTGTTTCTTTTTTTTTTATAACTAGATGTTGAAGGTTTGAATCAGTAAGTTTTTCTGAAGCTTTCTACCATTCCCCGAACTTGAATGCAGCCTTTCATTTCGGTTGACTCTAAATGTCGTGTTTTGGGTTACACTTTAAAATGTAAATATCATGTTTAAGTCTTCACATTTTTAGTGCCTGTAAAGTGGATGCTATCTCCCTTGTCTCTAAATTCTAGAATCTCGACTAGGTTATGCACATTTTTCGTTTGCCCTGTAGCATGTTACCTTTTGTTATCGTTTTTCTTTGAATCTATCAGATTGTTCTAAAAATTAATTAATTCCTAAATAACTAAGTCGTCTGCTCGACTCTCTGCCCCTGTTTGTTTTGGGACTTCTAATGTTAAGAATAAAGGAAATAAATTTATTTCTTGCTCAACACATGTGAAATAGCTCATTACCAGTAGCTTTTCTTTGCCTATTTGGTGTATTTTTCAGTTAGTATTGGCTTTGTTTCGTTGTCCAGCAAGACTCTTCACGGCAATTTTCTTAGACATTAATGATGAGCATGTCTAAGTTATGCAAGTTACAGACTGTTTAAGTAGCTGAATATAGGCTAGAACATGAACAAAATTTATGAATGTGATTGCCTCCTTCTCTGTTTTGGGTTAAAGTGCACCATTTACTTTGCTGAATTTTTTCAGATTTTAGTTTGTATATAGCTGATGTTTACCTTGTGATTTAGATAGACTAAGTCTACTTTAGCTCTACTTAATAGCCGATAGAAGTATTTATAGAAGCCACTCTTTACTCCTTGGAAACTAGGTATGAATGTTAGTTGTGTTCTCTTCAGAAACTATGTTTTATGTTGTTTGTTTCCTTTGTTAGACTCAGAAAGAATAAACATATGTATTCCTATGCTCCAACAGGCAATTGCAGACATACTTAAAGATCACTTCATGGTTTAGAAAATGCATTTAACAATTACGTACTCCAAATCTAACTTACGAAAAGAGGCTGATCTCTAAAAATATCATATCTATTAGAATGTGATTGCTGGTACAAGTTAACTCAAATCTGGGTTAACATATGACTATGTGAAATTCATTTTTTGATTTGCTTCTCATAAGTTTGAAGCTTATTTGCTAACTTTTCTTTTCTTATTTTTTGTACATGTACACTTGGGAGCGCATTTGGAGTTGTGATACGACTCCATTCATCTGTCCAAATCAGATCTGTGCTCACCTACGTTATCACTTGTGTCTAGCAGCCTTCATCGCGTCAATAGTGTCCAACGCTTCTTTCTCACTCCAAAATTTCCACGTTCTTTATATCATATATGTGTTGTTATCTTTTGACTAACATTTTACACGTAAGTATTTCGCCTATAGTTACGCTTGCTTCTATTTGTTTGTGTTTGTATGAACCGACTAAGGACACTAGTAAAGTATAGTCGTTCACCCCCACATCCCTTTAGGTATTGGGTCTATTATAGTTATTTAGTTTATAATGACATTTTTCAACTAAATTTTATTTGTTACTTGACACATTTTGGTGTTTATGAAAACATATCTTTTAAAGAAGTTCACACGGGAATAATATCTTCAACTATTATGAATTTATTTTCAGATTTTTCTCTTTATAAACAAGTATTTAAAGTACAAGTTTTAGCAACTTAAAGTTTGATATTTTGGGTCTCAAAAGTGCAGATTTCAAGGTTAAATATATCACCTTTCTTGAGAGTTTAAGAGTGGTTTATTGAGTCCCAAAAATGCAGCGTTTTGAGATTAAAAAAGTGCAGTGTTTTGAGCCCAAAAAGTATAGCGTTTTGAGCTCAAAAGAGTGCCGAATTTGAGCTCAAAATGTGCATGATTTGAGCACAAAAATGCAGATTTTTAGCTTAAAAAACTGCACCTTTAACAAGCTTTACAAAGCAGATTTTTTAAAGTTTAAAAAATTATTTTGCTTAAAAAATTATTTGGCATAACTTAAAGTATAGTTTTTTTTTTAACTAACTGTTATTCTTCGAGATTTTAAAAGTACAATAGTTTGGGGTCCAAAGGTGCTTTAAACATTACTTTCGAAAGGAAGAAGAACATCATTTTAAAAGCTGAAAATGGATGTTATAAGTTTTGCTAGAATTGTTACCCCGTTTTTCTAGTCTTTGAATGTTTATCTTAAGGGATAGGAAAACTCATCATTTAAAACTTCCAAATAAATTTGAAACTAGCTTAGAGGCTAAAGCAATTACCCTTTAGAAATATTTTTAAGGCTAATATATTTACCTTTAGAAATACCCTTTTTTTAAAGAAAAACAAGTGAGAAAGTAGGCTCATATATCTAACAAAATAAATATAACTATAGAATAAGTCCCAATAATTAGGCCCACTTTATATTCTTTTGACATCACCCCTTTATGAAAAATATATTTGTTATTGTCATCGAATATTACTAAAATATTTTAATTTCTTAACATGCTATTTCAAGATTTTAGATATGCTAACAAGTTCGAAATACAAGGTACATACATATATATGCCATATGCAAAAAGGTACAAATCCTATATTTTTTTAGTTTTCTCTATACGTAACTCATTATTTTGTTACACTTCATATTATTTTTTCTCATATCTACTATCTCTTTTACTAATATTATTTATTTATTTTATAATTTATAAATTCCTACAGTTAAATATACATATCACTTTACTACATATAATCTATTGTCAATTTGCCTATACGTGTAAATAAATAATAAATATTCATATGTTTTAAACAACTTACATGTACTTACTACACTTTATAATAAACATATTTAAGATCACAAACTTTTATATAATATTTTAACATTTAGTATCATTATTATTTATTTCATTTAACCTCATTTTTCACACATACTACTATACATTTAAGCCCGACTATAATTTTATTTTTTACGTCTTAATTCTATATATAAATAAACGATAAATTTTCATATCCTTTAAACTCAACATTTATTTTGGATACATTTATATAAGACACAACTATATTTTTCAACATATAAAATTATCACACTTTAGTACATTTATTTATTTACCGTATGATAAACATACTACTATTAATTTTATAGAGATATATACATCGTACCTTGTATTTTACTCTTTTCTTAAAATGATAAAATTTACTTACCATTGATTTTTTAAAGAAAAAAAATAAATAAACAAGTTTTCCTAATCATATTTTCCTAAATTGAGTTTAAGGACTATCTTCAGATAGGCTCTGAGGGATGCTTAACACCTTCCCCTCGAGTAACCAAAACCCTTACTCAGAATCTCACTGATTTCGCAAATCTAAACAGAGTTTACATTTACATATTTAAAAAATGGTTTTCCTACCTTAAAATTTAGGTGGTGACTCCAAAACAAAAACAATTTTTTTTCAAAATCAGAATATCAGTCATATTATATTGTGAACTGTTTCGGCTGGTTCAAAATAGGGGTGCGACAATTCTTTCCTAATCCATTATCTTTCGGTGAATGCACCAAAAATCAGGCAAGTTCTACATGTCTATAAAGAGCAAGAATAGTGCACAGACACGTACACTCACACATGACCTAGTATGCACTGTCAACTTCTGATTGGCAAGGTTTATACTTATCGCAATACACATAGTTGTTTCATTCATACTCAATATATGTCACAGAAAGATCCTAAACAATCTATAACATTACTCTCAACACATTTAAATTCAAACCTCTTAGGTGTTACAAATATTTTGTACATGACTGACTCGATAGATTGACTCGATACAACACAGTTATATACAATGATAATCCAAAACATGTATGTTCTACTAGATAACACCTAAGAGAAAATAAACAAAACAATAAAAACTCTTCGGTGATGGTGCACCCCCTCAAATATTTTATATTATCCTAATACATCAAAATCATAATAAGAGCTCGTAGGGTAGGTCTTACGGGTGACCTGCTAGGCGTCATAGTGTGGTGTTGTAACACTCCTAATTGTAGAGGTCAACTTAGCTGGTGGATCACTAGAGGAAGCCCTAGCTACACACACTCACAAATCTTCCTCAAACATATACTGCCTCATAAACTCTACATTCTCTCTTGCTCAAAGTCTCTATCTTTATGTCATCTCTTATGATACCTCCTTTGTTATATAGATGCCTAAGTGACTTCCTCCTTAGCTACATCAATCACAGATACAACACTAATATCTCTTGGTTTTTCATTGACTGGCATACATTGAATTTCATGTTATCATTGTTCAACCTAAATTTGAGCTCACCACTTTCCATGTCTACTGGTTCTCTGCTTGTGGCAAAAAGTAGTCACTCTACAATTACGGGAACCTCAAAATCTACATCAAAATACAAGATTACAAAATCAATAGGGAAGATGAAGTTCTTCACTTTTACTAGCACATCCTAATGAATTCCCATGGGCCTTTTAAATGACCTATCAACCATCAATAATCTCATCGTAGTTGGTTTGAGGGCTCCCAAGCCCAACTGCTTGTAAATGGCCAGTGGCATGAGGTTTATCCTACCCCCTGTTCACAAAATGCTCTAGCAAAGTAAATTGCAGCAATTGTTCAAGGGATAAGAAATGCACCCGAGTCTTCTTTCTTTTGGACCAGCTACCTTGTGGCAATAACACTATAATGATGCAAGTTGTCTGCTGGCTCAAAACTAGAGGTCCTTTTCTTGTGACCAATTCCTCATGAATTGTGCATAACCTTGCATTTTCTCCAAAGCATCCACAAAAGGGATATTCACTAAAAGTTGGCGAAGCATAGATATGATTTTTTTTTTAAAAATACCATCTTCAGTTTTCTTTTTTACCTTTTGTGGAAATAGAGGTGGTGGCCTGATATACCGTGAGTTTACTTTATTTCTAATACATTTCACTTACAAGTTGTGTGTCTAGGGCCATTTTGTATTGGTTTTTATGTGTTTGTATCATATTTTGCAGGAAAGATGTTCAGACACGGAAGTAAAGAGACAACTAAAAGAAATGCAGAAAAGGGCATCTACGGAAGTTATCTACGGACAGTAGGTCCATTGACGCTCCGTAGATGGTGGTTGTAGATCAGCAGGCAAGGCAAATCAGGGAAATCTGACCAAGTGTGGAACCACGGTGGCCATTGAAGGTCCGTAGATTGATCTACGAACCGTACTGTTGATTCGTAGATTGATACTGCGAGGGTTCCAGTACCAGATTTTTGAAGATTCTAAGTGTGGAGCTACGGAGAAGGATTGATGGACTGTAGATCGATCTACGGTCCATACTGCATTTCCGTCGTTTGCTTCAGAGAAGCTAGTTTTTGGAAGCTGAAATATTTTCTAAATCTTGGCTGACTGAAGGGACGACTCACGAACCATAGATCCATTGACGGTCCATGAGTTAGGCTCGTGGAATGAAGACGCGTGCTTGAACAAACTTTCCTTATTTTGTTTCCCTTTTTATCTAGGACTTGTTTTCTATAAATAGTGCATGTAAACCCCATTTTTAGGGTTGGATTTTATTACTTTTATTCTAGTTCTTGACTTGGGAGATTAACTTGCAACTTTAGCAATTATTAATTTCCTAAGATAGTTTTGAAGATTTTAGAGTTGCAATTTAAGTTGAATTTCTGAGTTTATTATTCTTCTTACGTAAGTTCATAATTCTTTCATCTAAAACAATGAATTGTATTCATATGATTATGGTAACTAAACTCCACAACTAGGGTTGTGGGAACCATGAGCGATTAACAAAGTATGAATAGTAAATAAGCAATTCTTGAATAGTGTGGTGCATGCATTGATAATTCTTTCGTTTAAAAGTCTTTTCAGCAGTTGCAAACGTTAGAACTCGCATTGTTGCTACTTGTCGTACTAAGGAGGTAATCAACAAGAAAAGAATTATCAACATAGATTTAGTGTGATACTATCTAATAAGCTAGTGTCGATTGGTGCGAAGTAATAACTAAGCCAAACATCGATGTGATGTCTAATATGAGGTAAAGGTAAGGGTTAGTAAATTATACACACGTAGCCGGACCAAGGTGCAGGGTGAAATTCTCTAGATGTCGGACCAAGGATTTAGAGATACCTAACTTATCACTTTGCATGTAGTACACCAGGAAATGATTGCTATTACTAGTTATACTGTGTTATGAACTTGTGGGGAACACGTATACCCTAGTTAATTTCCTCATCTTGATAACAACCAAAATTGACTTTTGATTACTGATTACTTATTGAGTTCTTACAATTTGTTTCACAAAACCTCCCCTTTAATTACTTGTTTCTGGAAGTAATTTGACTAAACAAATATAATTGTTGGTTAAAGTTAAGTCTAAACCATTTTCCTCGTGGGATCGACCCCAACCTACAAGTTGGGTTCTTTACTTGATATCGATCACTTATGCTTTTTTATGGAGGTGTAATTTGAGCGTATCATGGCCTAGGAATCTATTTTGAAGGTTGTGCCTCCACTGTTGGATCATTTGTGCTCTTGATCCCTTCAACAACTTTAGGACTAACCTTAACCTTTTTAAGCTCCCCCAGAATAGGCTAGTACCTCATCATCAACCTTCTTCTCAGCTAGGGTGCAGTATTAGGCTCAACATCTCTTGCCTGCTCAATACTTATAAGTACCGATCCTGAAAGTGATTCACCACTCCTAATGGTAAAAGCCATACAGTTCCCATCCTTCTTTGGATTTTGAACAACATCACTCGGGTAGTGTACCATTATTTCTATAATTTAAGGAGGTTGATAATTACCTCATTTGATTCTCTAGTTTCTTGATAGATGTAGAGTGTGAATATACTAGTTGACTCATATTGGAGAGATCACTTTTTACCTCCTTAACCCCGAAATCTATAGATTCCACCCTTTGTAGTACCTTGGCCAATATCTCCTTATCTTAGAGCTGCCTATTCCATTACCAGCAATGTATCTGTTTCCAGGAAGCACGTAGACTTTATTTTGATCATTTTTGAAGTTATTTTTTTTGTGCCAATTATCCTGATCGTGCTATACACCCCTTCCATCCCTCCGATAGTTTTGACCTATTGGTATCCCTAATTATAATTTCAGAAACCCCTTGGTTGTTCAGATACTTTACGTTCTTATTCTAGTCAAAATTTAACTCATCATCGACCTACAACCCCAACTGCATTTACCTTTTCAACACCACCTGATAACAAATGTTTGTTCACTAAATTCATTTTTCTCTTCATATGGTCCATGTCTTGATCACTCTCTTCTTCTCTTCGACGCTGCTCTACTAACATTTTGAATGTAAAGTCCATCTCTCTGATGTCAGTCACTCTTGTGTGCCAAGCGATGTTGTTCTTTGAAACCTTATCTAAATAGTTGCAGCCTCTGAAAAAGTTTTGGACATAAAAGACCCTCCACAAACTGCATCAATAACATGCTTAGTTACAAAAGTGCACTATCGACAGAAAAGCTCCATCAGATGATCGTCTATTTTCTATAATTTGGGTACTACCTAACATTTTGGCTAAATCTTAACCAAGTGTCAACGCTTCAGTAGTTAGTTGCTCGTGACTGTCACACCTCTTCCATTTTTACAATCATTAAGGATGTGACGTGTTTTTTTAAAAAAAATATAGTAAAAGAATTTATTTTTTTGAGTCGCCACTTGAAATTGAGTTTTTTAGGTGTTCCAAGTCACATGGTAATTCCTAATTTAAAAGGAAAAGACTCTTTATTTTTAGTGTACGAAAACAGAGATTGGGTAAGGAATTCTATTGACCAGAGGGAAGGTGTGAGGCACCCTCCGAGTCCCGTGGTTCTAGCACGGTCTCTTTATTAACTCATGTTTGGCTAAAATAATTTTTGAATAAAAAAAGTAAATTTGTGTTAGATACTTTTAAAAAAAATGATTGACCTAGGAGCGTAACCGCACAGAAGACCTCTTTTTTAGAAAAAAACACACACACCAAATATCATAACCGAACACATGGTGGTATTTAATATTTTTATTTTATTTTTAAAAAGACTGATAATTAATGACTCAAATTTTATTTAATAATGAGAAAAAAAAATGTTGGAACATATGGACATGAAAATGCTTTTTTTTTTTAGTTTTTTTTAAAAAAAAGAAATATATATATATATATATATATATATATATACACACACACATGTAAGTATTACTACTTGACAATAACAACAAAAACATATTTTTTTTTAATAGAATAATGACTAAGTCCCCTTTTAAAACAAAGTAGTGATATACTAATTTTTTCATATTGATACAATTTCAAAAATAATCATTTTAGTGAAATTTTCAATTTTACACAAAATGACTACATTGTTCTCTTTTGAAAAAAAATTGCAATTATAGCCAATTTGTCTAATAGTTAACTTACTAACCAAAAGTAGTCGATTTTGCATTTTTTGTTTCAATAACTCATTTCATATATTTATTCAAGAGAGAGAAAAAATTCTATACATTTTTTAAAAAAGAATTTACAAAATGTCCAGATTTATATTTTTTGCAAAAATGACCAATTTTGTGTTTTGTTTTTGCAAAAACAGCCTTTTTTTAAATGACCAGAAACTAAAAATAAAAAAAAGACTTTGAGATTGTTATTATTTTTTGTTTAGCAAAGCATGAGTTTACTCAATTCTACGATGAGGTAAAGTTAAACTAAATACCACATTAATAATAAATATATATGTACATAATAATAAAATATAATCATATAAGAATCACAATAGACTTAACTAACTCAAAACAAACTTAATACAAACAACTTAATCAAAATATAAAAAGAACATGAAGCGTTAATTTAAGATTACATTGCGAAATGTAAAAGAAATACCTAAAGTTGATGGCAAGAAAATAGTGGAACCAAATTAGTTGAACCACAAACTCACACAATGATGAAATATATTTTTTCTTTTTAGAAGAAGACTTTCACTCTCTTCTTCTAATTTTTTTCTCTTCTTCTCTTTTTTCATCTTCCTTTTCTCTTGTTTTTTTTTCAAAATATAAAAAGAACATGAAGCATTAATTTAAGATTACATTGCGAAATGTAAAAAAAATACCTAAAGTTGATGGCAAGCAAATAGTGGAAGCAAATTAGTTGAACCACAAACTCACACAATGATGAAATATATTTTTTCTTTTTAGAAGAAGACTTTCACTCTCTTCTTCTTTTTTTTCTTCTTCCTTTTCTCTTGTTTTTTTTTCAAAATATAAAAAGAACATGAAGCATTAATTTAAGATTACATTGCGAAATGTAAAAGAAATACCTAAAGTTGATGACAAGCAAATAGTGGAAGCAAATTAGTTGAACCACAAACTCACACAATGATGAAATATATTTTTTTTCTTTTTAGAAGAAGACTTTCACTCTCTCTTCATATAATTTTTTCCTCTTCATCTCTTTTTTCTTCTTCCTTTTCTCTTGTTTTTTTTTCTTTGCAATGAAAGAAGAATGAGATTTAAATAGGTGGTGAATATTAACACTCATTCTTCTTGAAAACTTAAGAGCCAATGCATGCATTGGACTCTTTGCCTTCCCAAGGTGCCACTCAAGATGACCAATAGAATTTCTTCTTTTCCTTTTTCCAAGATAAGATTAATTAAAAAGACTTCATTTCCCATTTAGATGACCCATTTCTTTTATTCATTAATTGAATAATAGCTAAATGGGTCATCTGAAAATTTAAAATAGGCCCCAAAATGTTGACCCATTTGATCAAGACCCAAAACCAAAAGAAAAATCAGCCCACTAACACAAAATTGAAACATCTAAACTATGTTGAAGATCAAACATAACAAATAAGGCAGAAAATAAAAATAAAAAATAAAAAATAAAATTCTAGCAAAAACTTCAACATTATAAAACTTAAAGAACACTAACAAAATAATACAAAATCCGGCACCAAAATGATTTATATGGTTAATAAAGGTTGTGCTAGTGGCGAATTCGGATAGAGATAACCCTTGAAGAACTCTAGACATTTATGTAAATTGTATAGGATGGGGATGACCGGAACTTCATAAATCTAAAGAAAAAAGTGAAGATTTGTGTTTGGTTTTTCTTAGATCTACAGAGTATGGCTACGGAAAAAGATGAATGATTTGCGGATTTGTGTACAGGAGGGTGAAAGAAAGAAATGGTAATTTTATTGGAGATTTTTCCGGTGAAACGGTGGTGGCCGCCAGCGAGGATGGTAGTAGCAAGGGGAGAAAATAAAATTAAATTAAAATAAGGCCAAAATTCTAATTTTTGGGAGTTTTTTTTATATTTTTTGGTAGGGTCACATAAGAGCCTTTGGATCAAAATGTTTTGAATGGTTGAGATTCAATCTTTACCATTGTTATTGGACCGGGTCTAAAATGGATTGGGCTATCAGAATTGGGTCTAAATCAGCCTAATTCAATCAAAATTGGGTCATTTGGGCCAATAAAAAAAAATAGAAACAAAGACCAAAATATATTAAAAAAAAACAAAATATAAGAAAAGAACTTACTATATATTGTAGGAGTAAATTAAACACGTCAAAAATTAGGTGTTCACAGCATGTCCCTCTTTGCTTTGAAACATGAAGAGTTTTCAAGCAAAGAAAGTGAACGGAGTGGCTAATTTTTTACTATTTCAAACTCCATTGAATCCATTTTGAGAAAGATGACTGAACCTTGCTTCAAAGGTTGCCTACATATCCTTGATTAAAAGAAAATCAGGTCAGTGTAGTTCGAGAAAATTTGATAGCCAAAACTATCGGACATTGTAGTAAAAAAATTGCTTTGTATTGCTTGTCATCATCTACTGTCTATAGTTACATAAAAAAATCTAGAGAACTTTGTTTCTCTTCAATATAGGAGCTACAAGATCCCTACTTGATGTGTTTTCTTCGTGTCTTCTTTTGATCTTCGACTTGTTTTGTGCATTATCTCTGAGATTGATCTTGATGCTCTCTTTGAGGCTTGTGGATGATTTTCAGGTGCATGTTTTGACTTGATTTGGCAATTCATACACAAAACTCAATATCACAAAATGAAGAACTCGAATAAGATGTGCTTCTTTCCGGAAAAGAAAGAGATGAGAATCTTGGACTAGGACGTATAATCCTAGAAAGAAAGGAGAAATGAAGTGTATTGCCTTGAGAGATTCAAAAGGGACATATTGTCTCTGTGAGTTGACATAAGATTAGGTGTATTACCCAACATATGAATATGGTGCATACTGCACCTGAATGTTGGGAGCGTATCGTCCAGGAAGGTATGACTGGTTTGCATTGCACATGGAAGAAAGATTAGTGTGTATTGCACATGAATGAAATATCGATGCGTATTGCATGGGATTTAGATTGGTGTGTCTTGCACATGAATGAAAGACTAGTGCGTTTTGCACATGAATAAAGGATGGGTGCATATTGAATGAAATTCAAACTGGTGCGTATTGCACATGAAAGAAAGACTGGTGCGATTTGCACATGAATAAAGGATAAATTTGTATTGCACGGAATTCAGATGGGTGCGTATTGCACATGAATAAAGGACAGATGCGTGTTGCATGAAATTTAGTCTAATATGTATCGCACCTAAATGAAAGACTAGTGCATATTGCACGATGCTCTCGAATTGAGAGGTAAGAATGTGAATAGCATGAGATAAAACGACAAACATGTAAAGACTTTGGAGAACTTTTTTGTGATGCTTCAGTTTTTACTTGTAGTCTTGCACTTTATTTTGTTCTAGTGCTAAGCAAAAGAAAGAGAAAATCATTAGTTTAAAGTGGTGGTTGGTTTGTGGCCTTCATGTTCTGATGACTTGACCATACTCCCAACCGATTTCTCAAACTCTACTCCAAATCCTTGGCTGAACAACCTCTTGAAGCTTCCTCTTTATCGATCCAGGGACCTTGATCTTCTTGGTACTACCAAATATCATGGTGCGACTGATTTCCTAAAGAACGAATTTTCCTTTTGCATTTTTTCCATGACTTAAGAGATCATATCGTATTCCTTCATGAGTTTTTAGTGAAGATCTGAGACGTTTTTAGCCCTTGCTTGATGGCATGTCAACTCAGATACTCAGCTTTATTTTGAGGAAACCGAAGTAAGCTTTGCAATCTTTTACCTTATTTTGTCAAAAGATTATATCAAAAAGACTAGAAAAATATCAAACTTAAGAGTGTGAAACTTGGATCAAGAAAGACTTATACGTAACGAAAGAAAATCCCTTTTGAGGAAAATGAGAAAGAAAACTTATCTGGAGATGTAGTTTTCAAAATCCCTAATGCAATTTGGACTTGACCCCTGATCTGTTTGAGTTGTCTAGTTCTCAAAATCTGAATCATTATCAATTTAAAACTGATCTATGTATCCTTTATGCAGAGGTGTCGACAAATGGCGATCTTTGCAGATTTCCTCCAATTAGTCATTTTCATGATGTTCTCTCCTTTTATCTTAAGGTGCCCGCAAGAATTTTCACCGATAAGATCTTCTCTCTTGTCGTCTAATGGTGCCTATAAAGGTTTTCACCGATGAGACTCTCTCATCTTTTTTGACTCAACAGTGTTGTCTCTGATAATCAATTGTCCGTGCAAGACACATTAAATCTATCATTCTTAGAGTTGGTCAAAATGTCGGTTGCTAGAAAGGAATCATAAATTGAATTACAATTTGACACTATTCTATCAAAATAAAATTAAAAAAATGCCCCAGTTTTCTATAAATACTGGAATATTGATTTTTTTTTGTATGACCGAACCCCAAAGGGTTGCCTACGTATCCTTTCGGAATTAGGTCAAACGTAGTTCAAGTTTTCAAATAGAGGAATTTTGTTTTTCTTTTGGTCTTTTTATTTGTTTTTTTTTTTTGGTTTTTTTTAAAAAAAATGCATTTGTTCTCCCATAAACTTATCACAGTATCTTAGAACACATTAGATGTAGTATCTTTTGACTGCGTCCACATTAACAATTATGCCTGTGATTTTTCCTTCCACATCAGTAAGGTGTAAGGCTCCTTTGGACAACACTTCCTTGATAAGATATGGACCTTGCCAATTTGGGGCAAACTTTCCCTTGGCTTCTTCTTGGTGTGGGAGAATGCGCTTTAAGACTAGTTGACCTACTTCAAAGTGTCTTGGATGCACCTTTTTATTGTATGCACGAGCCATTCTTTGCTAATAAAGCTGACCAAAATAGACGGTCGTCAATCGTTTCTCATATATTAATGTGATCTGCTCTAGTCGGGTTTTGACATATTCAATATCTTCAATTTCAGCCTCGACAATAATTCGAAGAGATGGAATTTCGTCTTCTGCTGGTATCACAGCCTCAATCCCATACACCAACAAATAATGAGTTGAACCAATCAAGGTGCGCACTATTGTGCGATATCCCAAAAGTGCAAAATGGAGCTTTTCATGCCATTGTCTAGTGCCTTGAACCATCCTCCTGAGAAACTTTTTGATATTCCTGTTGGCAGCCTCCCCAACTCCGTTGGCTTTTGGTCGGTATGGAGTAGAATTGAGATGCACAATTTTGAATTGCTCACACACTTCCTTCATCAAATTGCTATTAAGGTTTGTAGCATTATATGTGATGATAGTTCTTGGGATATCAAAACGACAAATGATGTTTAAATGGACAAAATCCACGACCGCCTTTTTAGTGACTGCCTTGAAAATGATTGCCTTCACCCATTTAGTAAAGTAATCAATTGCGACCAAAATGAATCGATGTCTATTAGAAGCTTTTGGCTCAATTGATCCGATGACATCCATTCCCCATGCAACAAATGTCCAAGGAGCGGCCATGGGGTGCAACTCTGAGGGAGATGAATTAATGAGATCACCATGAATTTGACATTGATGACATTTTTTCACAAAGAGAAAGCAATCCCGTTCCATGGTAAGCCAATAATATCCTACTCTGAGTATCTTTTTCGCAAGAACATATTCATTCATGTATGGTCCACATACCCCAACATGTATTTCATTCATGATCTTCTCGACTTCTTCAGCATCCACACATCTCAACAAGTTTAGATCTGGGGTTTGTTTATATAAAGCTTCCCCGCTAAATAAGGAACCACTAGCCAGATGTCTAATAGTTTTTTTTTTGGCTTCTATTGCCATGTTCAGGACATTTCCCTATTTGCAAGAAATTCTTGATGTCTAGGTACCATGGTTCACCATACGATTCTGATTCCACAGTGTTACAATAGCCATGTTGGTCCCGAACTTTAATCTCCAAGGGAGTAATGCAAGTGTTTCCGGGATATGGAAGCATTGAGACCAAAGTAGCCAAGGCATCTGCCAACTCATTATGAAATCTGGGGATGTATCTAAACTCGATGGACCTAAACCTTTTGCTAAGATCTTCCATGCATTGTTTGTATAGAAGAAGCTTAAGGTCTCGAGTTTTTCATTTGCCTTGAGCTTGCCGAATAAGCAAATCAGAATCTCCCAACACAATCAATTCTTGCATGCCCAAATCTATTGCCATATTTAGACCCATGATGCAAACTTCATACTATGTTGTGTTATTTGTACAGAAGAAATGAAGTCGAGCTTTTGTAGGGTAATGCTGCCCTATGGGCGATATGAGAATTGCCCCAATCCCCTGTGCCTTTTCTGTTGATTGCTCCATCAAAGTATAATTGTCAGACCTTATTTTCATCTGGATCTACTTCTTCAACTAAGTTAATATCTTCATCTGGAAAATATGTATCAAATGGTTTATAGTCGCCACGATTGGATTCTTTACCAAGTGGTCTGCCAAAACTTGAGCTTTCATTGTAGTTTGAGTGACATATGTAATATCAAATTCAGTGAGCAAGATTTGCCATTTCACGAGTCTGCCAGTTGGCATTAGCTTCTGAAAGATGTACTTCAAAAGATCCATCCTTGATATGAGGTAAGTTGTGTAGGACAAAAGGTAATGCCTTAACTATTGAGCGACCCAAGTTAGGGCGCAACATGTCCTTTCCAAGAGGGTGTACTTGACCTCATAACTAGTGAATTTCTTGTTTAAGTAGTACATAGCTTGCTCCTTCCTGCGTGTGGAATCGTGTTGACCGAGAACACACCCAAAGGAATTATCTGGCACTGAAAGATATAGAAAGAGAGGTCTATCAGGTTCAGGCAGGACCAGTACGAGAGGGTTGGACAAATACTCCTTGATTTTTTCAAAAGCTTGTTGACAATCCTCCATCCATCTGACAGCAACATCCTTTTTCAAAAGTCTGAAAATAGGCTCACAAGTGGTTGTGAGTTGAGCAATAAACCTGCTGATGCAGTTCAACCTCCCAAGTAGAATCATGACTTTAGTCTTATTTTTTGAGGGTGGCAAATCTCGAATGACTTTTATTTTGGAAGGATCCAATTCGATTCCCCTTCTACTGACAATAAAACCCAGAAGCTTTCCAGATGGAACTCCAAATGCACATTTTGCTGGATTAAACTTGAGATTATATCTTCGCACTCTTTCAAAGAATTTTCTCAGATCTTGCACATGGTCAGCTTGTGTTTCAGAGTTGATGATTATGCCATCGACGTATACTTCAATTTCTTTATGCATCATATCATGAAACATGGTGGTCACAACCCTCATGTAAGTTGCCCCAACATTTTTAAGACCGAATGACATGACCCTACAGCAATAAGTCCCCCATGAAGTGGTGAAAGCAGTTTTCTCAGCGTCATCTTCATCCATCAAGATTTGATGACACCCCGCATAACAGTCCACAAAAGATTGAATTTCGTGTTTGGCACAATAATAAACTAGAATGTGGATATTGGGAAAGGGAAAGTTGTCTTTTGGACTAGCTTTGTTCAAATCCTGATAGTCAACACAAACTCTTATCTTTCTATCCTTTTTCGGCACATGAACAACATTTGAAAACCAAGTAGTGTAACAAATGTCTTGGATCACACTTGCATTTAGTTGTTTCATGATTTCTTCCTTGATTTTTTCACTCACGACCGATTTGAATTTCCTTCTTTTCTGTTGGATGGGTGGAAAATCAAGATTAGTGGGCAATTTATGAACCACTAAATCGACACTCAAACCTGGCATGTCATCATAGGACCAGGCAAACACATCTTTGTATTCAAACAAAAGTTGTATTATGGCATCCCTAATTTCCTGCATGACATGAAAGCTTATTTTTATTTCTTTGACTTCCTCAGTACTTCCTAACAAAATAAATAAATTTTGAGCGATAACGAGATCTCTAGATTGTCAAATAGGATGAAGAATAGAGATTATGTATCGTGACATTATCCAATTAGCTATCAAATTTGCAGCCATAGCGTGTATGAACTCTTCTTCATCTACGGTTGGTCTGAGCTCATCATATACGATACAACGTCACTAAATTAATATAGGTGGGACCATAAAATAGTATTATTGTAATGACCTTTTCCGATCTTCTCAGAGTTTAGAACTTTTTTGTAGCGATCTCAGGTCATTTATGACTTGCTGGGACTAACAATTATTTTGATTACATCCAAATCATTGTATCTTACTAATTTATGTATCATATCTATTGAATTCACATGAAAAAATTTATGGAAAACTATATAAATAGGCCACAAATTACAAATTAATTATAATTCCATAGTCCAACTCAAACTAATTTAACAAATACTCATTCAATCAAAATAAATTACAGCGCGTACCCCGTTTAGTTTAGATCAAACTTCCCTTCAGCCCCCTTTAAATTAAGGCAAGCTGTCACTTGCGTAAAATATTAGAAAAGACAAATAGGGGTGCTGGAAAGTGGAATGAGGATAGTTGTATGTCGTTTGTTTCTGGGGTACTAATTTTTGGACTTTACTGAAGCTTTTTCCTTTATCTCTTATCTCATCCCCACCAAATTAATAATTGCTTACGTTTGGTTTTTAAAAAAAAAAAATCATTTTTTGCAGAACTAAAAATATTGCAAAAACCTTTTTGAGCCAAACATCATCTTCTTCACAAATGTTTGGAATTAAGTTTAAAAGAGAAAAGGGGTGTTCAATGATATAATTTGGCGAAATAGTCCAACTCGTACAGTCCCTTATGTGGGAAAATGCATAAATACCCCCCTCAATCTATGCCCGAAATCTCAGAGATATACTTATACTATACTAAGGTCCTATTACCCCCCAAACTTATTTTATAAATAATTTTCTGCCCCTTTTCCGCCTATGTGGCACTATCTTCTGGGCCCAACGCGTGTTGACAATTTTTTCAAGCTATCTGGTTGATAGTGCCACGTAGGCTGAAAAGGAGTAGAAAATTATTTATAAAATAAGTTCAGGGGGTAATAGGACCTTAGTATAGTATAAGTGTGTCTCGGGAATTTCGGGCATAGGTTGGGGGTACTTATACATTTTCCCTATATATATATATATAGTAAAACCTCTCTAAATTAATATAGGCGGGACCATAAATTATTATTATTTTGTAGAGGTATTATTTAATCGATAAATTAATATTTATTAATTTAAAGAGTGTTTCAACACTGAAAAAATTGTCCAGGAATGAAATCTCAAAGAATTTGAAAGAACCAACTTATGAAAAAGTCATTCATGAACTTGAGGTCATGATTAATGATCTCGGTTACAACAATAAAATGAACGTTAATAACCTATTAGATGGGTGAAAATGATACATATTCAGAGGTCCAGAGCTTGGAACAAATTGTGGATATCATTGGAAAAATAATGTTCATCATAAAGTTGAAGATGATACAATACATTTGGAACCAGTTATGCGTAATGAAACACTTGCATCTAGAATTCTTCACAATTTTATGGTGCAATTATAAAAGACAACATCGAAATTTTTGGATGCAATAAGAAAAGTTAAAGATGAGATTCAACTAGATTTAAATTTTAACAAAAAACAGAACACAATAAAATCATAGTTTACTAAATTTTCTTAGATATATTTATACTTTTAAAGAATTATTAATTTATAATATTAATGGGGCCATATATTTATATAGGGGTCTTCTGAAAATATATTATTTTATTATATTATCGAAATGAGTGATTTTTTCCATTGGCCCAAGTCGGGGGCAAAGGAAATTATTATCTTAGCGAGATTATTAATTAATCGAGTATTAATTTAGTGAGGTTTTATTGTATCTATAAAAAAGAGAAACATAGATAAGGTGATGTGGTACCTCTCTATGACCTCCATTCATATATAGAGAAAAGGGTCAAATGCCCCCTCAAGCTTTAGTCATATTTCCAACTACACACTTAATCTTTGCGGGGGTCCTATTACCCCCCTGAACCTTTTTTTTTTATATTAGTTCACCCTCAAACGCTGATGTGTCCACATAAACCATATTTATAAAAAACGTTTATATACACGCGCTGTCCACGTATATATTAGTGGACCCCATGAATTTACACGACTCACAGATTGACACGTGTCACAAAACTTTACCTTTACCTTTTATGAACCTAATTGACCCTCATTCTTCTTCTTAATCTAATCTCTACCATCTTCTTCCTAATCTAATCTCTAGTTCTTCTTCCTTTTCTCTACGATCTTCTATTACTGACGTTGCTTGGAAAGCTTACTTACTATTTCTTTTGAGAAAAGGTTAGATCTTTACTTACTAAGCCTAATAACACAAAGTGAAAAAAAAAAAAACAAGCTATCGAATTGGGGAAGATTTCGATTGTTCAATACGAAATTCGAGAAAATTGCAAATCCTAAATTCAATCTTAGTTGGAGAAGATACAACAACTAAATTCAAGCTTTGAAAATAGTGGATGAAGAACAAAGAAGAGAGATTTTGTTCAAGAACAAAAGAGATGGAGATAAATGAATTGGGAAAAGAATAAAAAATAAATATATGGTTAAATAAAGAGTAAAGTTACTGTTGGGAGGCTTATTTGGACTCCACATGAACATTTTATTACGTTCTTACGCGCCTCACGGAGGTGAGTTCATGCATGTGGACACATCAACGTCTGAGGGTGAACTAATATAAAAAAAAAAAAAAAAAGGTTCAGGGGGTAATAGGACCCCCGCAAAGGTTAAGTGTGTAGTTGGAAATATGGCTAAAGCTTGAGTGGGCATTTGACCCTTTTCTCTTCATATTTATCTTTTTTTTCTCCTTTTTTTGACCATTTTTCTTCATTTGATTATTTATTTTATTTTTAATATCTCATAAAATCTTTATATTCAAGTACTCAATTTTTCACCTTCCACTCTAATATATCTTCTTTATTAGATATACGAGATAATTTCAGAGACCTCCCTTCAGGTTTCGCTCTATAACACTCACCTATCCTGTGATTTACGATATTACGTTTACCTCCCTTATTTTCATTTTCTTGGAAACATTCTTTAAACCTATTTAAAATAAATATAAATTAATTTAAATTTGACAATTTTACCCTTCTATATATTAATTTCTTCATATTAATAAATATTATATATAAAAATAACAACTCATTTAACAAATACTTTAAAAAATAAATCAGCACAAATACATTAATATATATATATATATATGTGTGTGTGTGTGTGTGTGTGTGTTTATCAAACAAAGATTAAAGTCTTCATTCAAGTTGATCCATCATTTTGACCAAATATTAACTCTTCATCTCCATTTTACCTTTACCAATTCACTGATGATTTTTTTTCCCACAATAACCCATCATTTCCGGCAACAATATCTTCAAATATAAGATAAAAATGAACTCCCCAAGAGAGAAATCCGATAAGAACGATCAGATTTTGTTCTAGTTAAACATTTCCACAAGCTTATAAGAAAAATGATCCAAGAAATAGAGATAAATCGTTGAAAATTAGATCTAAGCTTGCATGAGTGGTCAATAATGGAGGAAGCTGTTAGTTTCTCAAAGCAATTAAATTTGTAATTTCTAAACACAATTATTGATTGCAGCAGTGATGATCATCATTTTCTCTAAATACCTACAACTACTCAACGTCCTACCCAACATCCTAACTCTCCTTGGATAGAAGCTGCTCTTTCCGGAAGAATGGAGAAAAATTGAACTAGACTGATAAAGTGGAAGTTTGAAAAGAAGAGGACTTTTAATTCTTAAAAAAGTTATTTGTGCTGATTTATTTTTAAAGTATTTGTTAAATGAGTTTTTTTTATATATATAATATTTATTAATATGAAGAAATTAATCTATAGTAGAGTAAAATTGTCAAATCTAAATTAATTTATATTTATTTTAAATAGGTTTAAAGACTGGTTACAAGAAAATAAAAATAAGGTAGGTAGACGTAATATCATAAATCACAGGGGAAGTGAGTGTTATAGAGCAAAACCTAGAGGGAGGTCTCTAAAATTATTCCTAGATATAATGTGCATATATTATATCACATCTATGAATCTAAACCCACTAGTGTTGGATATAAGCCCCAACACCAGCTCATAATTTGTATCGACGAAAACAACTAATTACATTGTCTAAAGAATTTTCATTAAATGAAGGAAAATTATTTTTATAAAACTTTTTTTATGGGGCACAAAATATCAAAGACCATTCTTACAAGTGTGCAGCAAACTTAAGTGCAGTGAAAGCGTGGTGAGGCAATAACCCACAGGTTCTGTAAACGAAACATATGGATGAATGTAACATATGATGGCAAAAAAATCATGAATTCAAAATCAAAACAAAAATCAAAACCGGAGACAACCTCTCTTCAACCTTAACGCACGACTTCTCTCATATCTAGCTCCATACAAAGTATTATGATAGGCAGCATATACATTATCCGATTTGTTGCATCACTTCCCTTTTTATGAAAGATCACATTAAAATGAATGGTTTAAAGTCAAATTTTAAAAAAAAAGAGATTTTATGTTTATTTAATAATTTTTTATATATATTTTATTCTTATAAATTCTTAAGATATAATAATCAATTATAATTTGATAATTAATTTTTTTTTCAATTGAAAGTATAATATTTCTTATAATATTTCGTAAGACAAGAAGAGACATATATAAATTATTGTACATTAGATAACACCACAAATATTTACGTTTGTAAGTTCTTATTGATTATAAATTCAAAAACTTTTTCAATTGAGTTAATTGTTACACAAATTATCAAATTTATTCTAGAAACACTAGAAGTATTTAGAAGTAGTATTAAGACTTCACCTAATTGAGTATGCGCTATGCTATCATTTTTATTTTTATAATATTTCGTATTAATTTTAATTACAAAATAGGTCTAAATCATCAATATTGTAATGATTGTTATTCTTCAGAAGACATTCAAAGTTAAAACAATGTCTTATTAAATTTAATTATGGAATAATCTAATTAGCTTAAGCTTGAAATGTTTAGGAATACACTTCAAATAATTAAAGACAATCTTACAAAGTCAATATTAAGAGAAAATGGCCAAATGACCCCCAAATCTATTACAAAATTTCCAACTACACACGTATACTTCACGGGGGTCCTATTACCCCCAAGCTATTTTAAAGTGAAATTATTTCCTCCCTAAAGTGTCATTACCAAGCATGTGTCTTGTGGTGAAATACACGCACTTGACACGCACCATTTAATAATTTTTTAAAAAAAAAAGTTCTCCTCCTTCCTCTTCCTTTCTTCCCCAATCATTTCTTCGACCCTAACTATTATAAACACCATTTTTTATCTCAATAAATTTGTATATCTCTAACAAATTATAAACGAAAATTCAAGTCGCCTTTTCATCTACTCCGAATCTCTAGAGCCTAGAAGATAGCAGCCCTAATCAAATCTTTCATCCAACCAATTCAACAATTTTTCCAGATTTGTTTACATTTCGTTCGATTTTCTTCCTTAGACAATTTCAGATACACATTAAATGGGTCATGAACATTCGAGATCATATTCATCCCTTAAAGATTCTGTCAACAGCTCAAAATCATTGTGGATGAGAAGATCAATTTGTAACATCAATTTGAGAAATCAATCTCTCTTCCCCATTCTTTATTCTTTCTCCCTCTAAAATTTTCATGATTAATTTATAATTTGAGTTTTTGATTTTGATTCTTCATGGGTTTTAGGAGAACATGTAGGATCTTTCTTTTAAAATGTACAAGAAATTGTTTTGTTTTAGTTTCTTTTAATAAGTTTTAAAATATTTTTTAAATATACAATTACTTCACTTTGATTTTGTTACTCTTGAGTCCATGACTTTTAAAAAATAATAATTAATGGGTATGTTTTTTTAAAAAAAAATAAATTTAATTTGTTAGATATGTTCTAAATAAGTCGATTGAAAAAATATTTATTCATAAAATGCATTAGTTAATTTTTATACCAAACATCCATTGAAAAGCTTCAACAATGATAATGGTGAAAAATGTATAATTGTATAGATAAATAAGAAGAAAGAAAGAGAAAGAAAAAAGAAAAATAGAAAAAAAACGGAAATTAAAAAAAATAGGCAACTCACTCTCTTCGAGAGAGTAAAATACACTCTCTAATTTATTCCATTTTAAATAGTTCAGGGGTAATAGGACTCCCGCGAAGAATATGTGTGTGGTTGAAAATTCGGTAATAGGTTGGGAGGTCATTTAGCCATTTTCTCTCAATATTAAAACATGGTTGATTCAAATTGACGTGAATTAGATAAATAAAGAAGTACAAACTAATTGCAAATTTAATTGCCTAGGACTTTTAGTTATAATTACATCAATTGTATTTTGAGAAAATAATAAAATTTTGAAAATATGTGCATAACGATAGGTAATAGATTTTCAATTAATACTAATCATAAATACTCTCTCCGTCCCAATCTATGTGGCACATTTCAAATTTTGAGATTCAAATAAGTTTATATTTGATTGGAAATTTTTCATATATCTGTTAAATATTTTGAACTGTCAATTATTGTGACTTATAGTACTTTTTCGTGGTTTACAAATACTCTCTCGGTCAAACTTAAATTGTTTGACTCTCGAAAAAAAAATATATCACATAAATTGGGACAGAGAGAGTACATCATTACATTGAATAATTTTGTTGTGTAATTTTGATGCCCCAAAGTCATTGCTTCAGTGGCTTTACTATTGAACCACCTTGGCTCTTACCACACAATGATCCAAGTACAAAGCTTATAGCTTTAGACTTAACAGTTTTTAAGAAGGTGGCATCAAAAAACTCTTTTGTTGAGATAGACGCGCTCCTCTTGCGCGAACATAGCATGAATCTGTCATAACAGGTCTAACAAGTCTCACGAACTTGCAGATATGACTTCTGTTAGCGTAACCAGACCATGGATCATCAGCCACAATCCGAAAAAGAGAAGAGAGTGCAATAAGCTGATTTACCAGTATGTAATGAACCAATTTACAGGTTCAGGCTCATTAGACAGGGCTTTCGGATAACTTTGAGAAACCGAGCTTCTTCAGGCGATTCTTTATAGGGCCAGCCCAAGTTCTGTCAGCATTTCCACAATTTATGTCCACAATTTCCACAATGTGATGTCCCTTTCTATCAGGTTTCTGCCTAATAGGCGTTCCATCTACGGAAATGTTCTCTGATTCTAGTATTGGAATATGTTGAGTTTTTCTACTGTAGTGTTTTGTTTTCCTAACAACTTCACTGATTTTCTTATTGCTCTCAGACATCCCACTGCTACTTGCTTCGTCACCTGATGTTTTCGGATTTGTTCTTTTGGGACTGGAAGCATTGCCAGCAATGAATGAACAAACTGTTGTAGACTTACTTCTACATGAAGCTGGTGTCTGAGAAGAAACTTTCTTAGAATCTAATTCTCTTGACATCAAAGCACCGATTGTACCAGTCATTCCAACTTTAATAGAGCCTCCACCACCCTTGACCGCTTCCAATGTCTGAACCATTATTTTACCTGATTTTCAAGGATCGTCTTAGCAGATATCACATTCAATCTTGTGAAGTAGAAGCAACTATTACATGAGCAAAAAACCGCAAAAGTTTGAGTGCATTGAGATAGGCTTATATAGAACCAGAATTACCAAACACTATCACAAACAACAGTTCAAAGAGCTAAGGAGAATGTGGCGTGTAGTTTCTCCAAACAAATGATAATAACCTAAATTCATTAGATCAAACACGAATGCAGAGAAGCATCTATTATATCTACAATGAAAAAACTCAGTTAGAACATATAGTCATTGGCAGATAGATAGAACACACGACTCATTTGCCTACAAGTTGCACTAAAATATCCGTGAAGCTTCTTGAAACTCAAAGATCACAGCTCATAGATAGCCGAAATAGATTCTTTGCGAGGGTAGTACACATGTGGAAAAAACTAGTATTTCATTATCCACACCCTGGTGATCTCCAAAACCACATGTGGCATTGTTATTACTAATACCTATAGCCCACATACGGGTGTGCGGGTAGAAAATGGAGGACAAGTACCGATTTACACCCATCATTACAAAAGGAAGGTTGAGAAGTATAAGTACGGCCCTTTGCCTAACCCAATCCTCACTCTACCACAACAACAACTACGCCTAAGTCCAAACAAGTTGAGGTCGGCCATATGTGTTATGAAATGGAAGAAACTAGAAAGAGAAATTAAAGAGAGAATGAATAATAACTCTTTGTATTGATTCTTGCATTGATTCAAATAGAAGAGTACATCCCTATTTATAAATAATTTAGGAGAATCCTTTCTAAAGAAGAATCCTTCTAGATACTAAACTAAAGGAGAATCCTTCTAGATACTAAACTAAAATAAAATTAAATATTTTGCAATTAATATAAACCCTAGACTTGAAAGGAAATTAAATACTATAAATTATTTTTAGACTAAAAAAAAAAAAAAGATTTTACCAAATTCCAACAATATGAATCCTCATCGATGCACCACCTCCCAGCCACAAACTTTTTATAGAAATAAAAGAAACATTGAAACGAAAAGCCTCCCAGAAGAGGAAAAAAGAATCACATTTTGCATCTACATTCCTCAAAACAGATAAGAGTTACCTTAAAGCCCATTTGAAGAACAGAAACATTACAAGTGGATACAATCAAAGCTAAAAGGAAAACAAGATTCAAGCTTTCTTGCACCTAGGATGCGGCCTACTAGTCAATTAAGTGGTTGAGAACCATGACGTCTCAGGTTCAAATCCCAACACAAACAAACAAAAAATTAGGTGATTTCCTCCCATCTGTCCTAACCTGGTGGACAAAGTTACCTAATATTCGATGGAATTAATCGAGGTGCGTGATAGGTATCTGAACACTACAATTATTGAAAAAGATTTAAACTTTCTTAACTACCTTTATTACATACTACACCTAGATACAACCAAATCAATAGAAAATGGCAAAGCAGGTAACAAAATCATCAAAAGTATTGCCCAAAGACTCACAAATCCCAAATAGTAAAAAACCTAAAATTGGAGTAGAGAAAGTATAAAATTTCAAAAAACAAATGAATCATAGATCTAAACTAAATGATGAAAATGTGGTTAAGGTAAATCTCAACTAAATAAGAAACTAATTTGAAATTCAAAAGTTTACCAGGAAAAGAGTGGATTGGAGCTCTCAAAAATATCAACAAAGCCCAGAATTACAGATATGAAATAGAAAGCAGAATTATAGTGATTGTCATGTGTTTTTTGTCACTTTCGAAGATATGTTGATTATAGTATAATAATAATGATAACTACTAGTCTATTACTGGGCCTCTTTACTATAACAATGTACTCCCTCCGTCCCTATTTACTTGTCCATATTTCCTTTTTTAGTTGTCCCTATTTAGTTGTCCATTTTGACAAATCAAGAAAGAACAACAAATTTTTTCCTATTATACCCTTATTTACACTTTTTGAAAATTGTAAAAGTGTATGTTGTTTCCCTCCAATTTATTTCACTTGAATTCAAATAAGTGGTTGTAATTTTGAAGTGAAAAGTTGTCATAAGGGTAAAATTGTAACTTCACTGTGCTAATCATTGTTGCCTTAATCTGTGTGTCATTTCTAAAGTGGACAACTAAAAAGGGACGGAGGGAGTATGTTTCAAGTCAAACAAAGAAGCTCTACCTGGGACAGATGATATGACATGTTAAAATGGCCCTTAATTTCTTGCTTACGCGCCTTTTCATTCAAATTTTGAAAATTGCACAAAAATGCTAGGCTAATTTATGAGAGTAGGTTCATTTTAATTGAGTGTGTTTGGTATGTTTTCTAATTTCTTCACATGTGGTTGACATAAATATTTTCTAAATCAATTTATTTTTCTCAAATTTAAGAAAAAAGAGTTACCTCCAAAAAATAATGAAAACATTTTCCAAAAGTCTTTTTCAACTTCACACCTCAACTTTTAACACTAACTCAAGTCTCAAATACCAATTCCCAATACTAATTGAATGTTGGGATAGAGTCCCCACTTAGGTATTGGGATGCGGTTTTGAGTCAAGTGTAGGAGTTAGGTTTCATGTCGAGAGTCGAGGTTGAGTCCCAGATCAGCTGTCGGGTTTTGGTCACGTATCAACCTTTGGAGTTAGATGTCGATTCAAAAGTCAGGTCCGAGGTCGAGCCTCAATTCGGAAGTTGGGTCCCAATTCGGGTGTTAGGTCCTGGGTCGTGTGTCATGTTTCAGATCAGGTGTTGGGTCAAATGTCAAATCAGTCATCCAAGTCTTGTTCATATTCAGGTGTCGGGGTCGTGTATAGGTTCGGATGTCGAGATCAGGTCCTATAACTTGAATGTTGGGTCCCGGATCGAGTTTCGGGGTAAAATTTTGGATTTGAAGTCGGGGTCGTATCCCGATTTGGGTGTCAAGATAGGGTCAAGTCCCAGTTCGAATGTTAGGTTTCAGGTTGGGTGTTGGGGTCATGTCCTGATTCAAGTGTCAGGGTTAGATTTTGTATTGGTCGTCAGAATTGTGTTTCGATTCAGGTATAGAGATTGGGTCTCGAGTTGATTATCGGGATTGGTTTCCGTATAAGAAAATATTTTGTATTTATTGGAAAATAAGTTAATTTCTAACTTATTTTCTCATTTTTGGTTGGTAAGAGGAAAATACCCAACTCTCGACCCGAGATCCGACAGTTGAACTAGGACTCGATCCCAACCCCAAGACCCAAACCGAAACACGACCCTAACAACCGATCCAGGATTTGACCCTGAGATCCCACCTAAGACCTGACCCCGACCTAGGACCCGACCTTGACCTCGACATCCAAACCTACACACGAGCCCGATGACTGATTTGGAATCTTATCCTGACATCCGACATGTGACCTAACCCCGACTCTCATCCCAAGACTCGATATTCGAATCGAATTACCATAACCCTTACTAGATTTCTAAGTATTTAAAAGATTTTCTATTATATTAGGTGTGGGGGGTTTGGCTTGACCCCTACCATGCCTATAATTTCCAACATAAGTTACACAAAAACAAAGGGGGCTATGTACCTAACCTCTGGCAAAAATAGATAGTGGAAATTAGGACATAAAAAAGGAAAGGCAACAAACTTATAACCTTCCACTCAATAAGCAAAATAGAAGATTCAACTAACAAAAAAGTTACTAAGTTATTAATTTTGGAAAGTTGTCGTCTTTGGACTTGGCCAGAACCCTTGAGTTTTGCATTGAATATCAAAGTGCGTAGAATTTTATTTCTTGCTTGAATTTTTTTATGAGAATACTAATTATTAAAGTTTGGTTTAAGTTTCTTATTTTGCTTATGTATTGAATGATTTTTATTCTTAATAATTGTTCTTTAATTATTCTTGTTCTTAAGGTTTTCAAAGGGAGTAGCTAACCCTATGACTTGCCCAATTCAAATAAAAAGTAATTAAAGTGAAAAAATCATTTAATACGTAATCAAAATACATGGATATTTACCCCACTATTTTGGCGCACCCTTATTACATATACTTGGCTTCTTATTTAAAAGACACCACTTTGAAGTTGACTTAGTTGCTCAACAAATGCATGAAAATCTCGACTTGAACTCCCTCCGTCTTGAACCGCCTTTAGGACACCATCATGAAGTTTTCTCATTCGCTCTTTTTGAGGACGAGCCCCATTAATTGAATCACAGAAGATTTGAATCAACTTTATTGAGTCTGGAATTACTTGACTACCGCCTTCACATGCCTTTACTCCCACTTTTAGTTCGTTAACTAAAAATTCCGCACTTGTAAATTGGTCTGCATCCATAGGCCACGTTAGCATGAGCACATTCGAGGATATGCCTTCTAGTACCGAATTCCATCCACAATGAGTTAGGAAAACGCCCACTGCTCGATGTTTTAGTATTGCAACTTGTGGAGCCCAACCTTTAATTATCAACCCTCTATTCGATACTCGATTTTCGTATTCTTTCGTGATTGCATCCTCCTCATTACCGTCCGTCACGTGTCCTCCTCTCAAGCACCATACGAAATTCACCCCACTACATTCCAGGGCTGTCGCGAGGGCATCCGTTTGTTGTCGCGTCAACGTGGACTGACTCCCAAAGCACACGTAAACGACCGAGTCATCAACCTTGTCATCTAACCACGTCATCACTTTGTCATGTGGCATCGCGCTCAACCCGCCACGTCGAGAATAACCCGGGCCTACTAGATTTAACAAAGGCCCAACAGCCCAAACCCTATCATGGCCCATTTCTTTCTTTACTTGATCAATATAAAGCCCCTCAATTTCTCTACTAGTGTTAAACAAAGCACCCCAACTTTTATCATTGTCTAACAAACCGTCCCTGAAAAATTCCCAATCTGAATCTCCTTCTTTATACTGGCTGCTCAACGTACACACCTGCCGGCGAGGATATTCCGGCATATTCGGAATGTTACGGAAAATAACTAAAGCATTTTCATCGGTTTTTGAGAAGATTTCTTCAACGTTACTCCATGTGTAGCTCATAACTAAGCAAGCAAAAGCTCCAGACGGCCAAAAGGCAATACGTCGAACACCTAGTTGGCGTGCCAGCTGAAAGGTCCAACCAAGGAAGAAATCGGAGATGATGGCTACTGGAGGAGATGGGTGTGTACGGAACCAATCGATGATCGGATCGTGAAGTTTAGAAGTCGCACGAACTTTTTTAGCAAAATTGGATCCAGGAGGGGTTTCGAGAACTGAAAGGATAAGTGTTTGAATGGAATTTGAAGGGTGAATTGCTTGGATTGGTTCGATTAATGGTAGATTGAGAGGTGTGACTAGAATTGTTAGTTTTAGGCCGTGATTTATGAGGTGATTGGCTAGATCAAGGAGGGGGATGATGTGACCGGAAGTAGGGTATGGGAAGAGGAGAATGTGTGCGCCGCCGCCGTTATTGTCACCGGAAAAATCCATTGATTTAGTTTTGACTGAAGCTCAAGTTAAAGGTTTTGGAAATTGGAGCATTTGGTTTATACTATGAAATGTTTGGTGCCTTTCGATGTCATGCCTGACGCTTACAAGATGGAAAAAAGTTAGCATAATTCATAAATATACCTTTTAATAACTTGGGTTCAACTTGCTTTAAACTGCTATAAAATTGAACAAATAAATATATTTATCTTATATATCATTCTACACCATTTTATGTCTAGGATTCATGTGTGCATGTATTAGTTCAATTATATATATGTTTAAATGTTTATTTGTTCACGTCCAAAATTGAAAAGAATAGATGTTTGAAACTGACACATTTCATCAAGAAAATAATGGGGGGAAAAGGACAAATATACCTCGAACTATCATAAATGGTATCTAAATATCCTCTGTTATACTTTTAGGACTCTCATGTCCTTGCCGTCCAAAATTTGGAATGTATATACCCTTCTGATAGACGGCGAGACACGTGGCATCATCTCAATGTCCCACCTAAAATTATTTAATTTTTAACCCAAAAATTACCCGTGACCCGAATAATTTAAACACACGACCCAAATTATAACCCACGGACTGACCTAAACGAAAAATTATAATCTACCAACTAACCCAAATGAAAAAAAGAAAAAGAAAAAGGCAACAGTTGCCATTGCCTCTTTCATCTATTAATCACTTCTTCTTCAATGAAATCTTTTCCAATTTCATCTTCTTCAATGAAAACCACTGCCTCTTCAATGCCTCTCTTTTTCTTAGCTTTTCATGACACATTTTCAATTGTATTTTAGCATTTGAGTGATGTTTTTCTTCCGATTATTGTTTTTGCAGAAGCAATCATTGGTTTGAGTATCAAGTGGAAGTTTCAGTAGTGTGAAGTTCGAGTATCCACTCATCACCCAAATCGCTGCCTCTTCCGATCAGTTGAAAAGTGCGAGATACAAAATTTTAGCATTACTTGAAAAAATCATTGAGTGTTACGTCAAATTCCGTTTTCACCTCATCCACAACTGGAGCATCTGTTGTTGCTCTACCAGAACGGCGACGACGACAGCGGGACTACCTCCTCCGATGCTTTGACGGCGGCAAAAGGACGAGCGAAAGTTGCTCGGTGCTAATAGAGTTTGGGAATGCGAATGGGGTGCTCTAGTGTTTTGGTGGGGAAGGAAATTGAAGCTTTTAATTTATTGGAGCTTGAAAAATGAAGAACTTGGCCGGAAGTTCTTTGAGAAATCGGAGAAATCTACAGAAGATGGAGAAGTGTTTTTGGGTTATAATTTGGGGTGGGTATTATCGTATTTGGGTGGGTTTTAAAATTATTTTGGGTGGGTCTTCAAAATTATGGGTCAAAATTTAATAAATTTCGGATAGGCATTTTAGATTGAGACACGTGTTCCGCCATTAGTAGAAAGGGTACATACGTTCCAAATTTTGGACGGCAAGGACATGAGAGTCCTAAAAGTATAACGGAGGGTATTTAGATACCATTTACGATAGTTCAAGGGTATATTTGTCCTTTTTCCCGAAAATAATTATTGATATATTTTAGGAATAAGTGACAAGTAAAAGTGAATGGAGAAAGTATTATTCATTACTCCCTTTGTCCTAATTCATATGACACATTTCATTTTCGAAAGTCAAATAATTTAAGTTTGATTGGGATTTTGCGCATAAAATTTTCATTTTTTTTTAATTGTCAATTACTGTGACTTATAGTACGTTGTACGTAATTTACCAATATATAACGAATAACGATAAGACTTATTTGAATCTCAAAATTTGAAATATGTCACATAAATTGAGAAGAAGAAAATACAAAACATAATACATAAATATGTATTGAAAATAAAATAAAATAAATAAATAAACATATCTTATAGCTTGATTTCACATCTATAATTTAAAATGCAAAGAGGTTTTCCAAATTTGTTTTCTAATATTCTTCCTGACTTTATGAGGCATCACTCATTGCACACCAGGAATAGATCCCATATTTGCTTACAAAGCAAAAAGTTAGCAATTCAAAACTATATATAAAAAAAAGATTACTAATTTTTAACAAACATATTCATATATATATATATATGGAGTACAATATTGTAAAAAGTTGTGTGTTGAAGACTTTGACATACAGATTAAAAAGAAAGCAAAGTATTCATGAGATTCCATAAAAGATGTATGAAGTTTTCATGACACGAAAAGTATATATTTTTTCCTCACATTAATGGATTTATTACAAAGTAATCCATGACAAACGAAGCAGTAACTTTGAACTCATTATTTACTCATCAACAATTTGTGTTACAATTCCACCCTAGACATATGGAATAGACAATATCACTTCTTTCCTTGAAGGGGAACTTGTATTGCTTTTCGGTTTTGAAAATACAACAACATACCTAGTGAAATTCCACTAGGTCGGGTCTGGGGAGGGTAGAGTATACGCAGACCTTATTAGTACCTTGTGGAGGTAGAGAAGTTGTTTCCGAAAGACCTCTGCTCAAGTGCATCAAACTCAAGTAACAGAAGAAGAAAACTACGAAGAAGCATAGCAGTTAATAAAACAACAGTGTATAGTCTACAGGAAGGAAGTCGATGGACTTTTGGATGATAGCACCCTAATCGAGACTGCTTGAGTCTTGCTTGAAAATGAGTTTGAAAATCTTTCGAACAGGTTTTCTACAATCCAAGCGGTGCTTGAAGATGCTCAGAAGAAACAACTGAAGGACAGGACAATCAAAAACTGGTTACAGAAACTCAATGTTGTTGCATATAAAGTTGTTGACATATTGGACAATGTAAAAATAAGGCTGCAGCAAGACTCAAGCAGTCTCGATTAGGGTGTAATCATCCAAAGACTATCACTTTCCATTACAAGATTGAGAAGAGGATGAAACAGATGATCAAGAAACTAAATGCAATTGCTAAGGAAAGAATTTCATTTGCACGAAAAGATTATAGAGAGACAAGTTGCTAGACCAGAAACAGGTGCTCATCTTAAATTAGTATTACGGAAAGGACAAAGATGAGGATGAGATAGACGATAGTGAAAATCTTGATAGAGAATGATAGTGGTAAATTCCAGTCCTCCCAGTACGGAGATTAGGAAAGGCGACTCTTTCCCAAATGGTCTTCAATGATCAGAGAGTAACTGAGCATTTCCATCCCAAAATATGGATTTGTGTCTCGGAAGATTTTAATGAGAAGACGTTGATAAAGGCAATTGTAGAATCTATTGAAGAAACGTCACTTGGTGAAATGAACTTGGTCTCCACTTCAAAAGATTTGCTTGTCTTAGATGATGTTTGGAACGAAGATCAAGATAAGTGGGATAATATAAGAGAAGTCTTGAAGGTTGGAGCAAGTGGTGCTTCTGTTCTAACCACTACTCGTCTTGAAAAGGTTGGATCAATTATGGTAACTTTGCAACCATATCAATTGTCAAATCTGTGTCACCAAGATTGTTGATTGTTTGCTCATGCAACGTGCATTTGGGCGCTAAGAAGAAACAAATTCTAACCTTGTGTCTATTGGAAATGAAAAGAGAGAAGCTAATCTCTCTCTGGATGGCACACAGCTTTCTTTTATCGAGAGGAAACTTGGAGCTAGAGAATGTGTGTAATGAAGTACGGGATGAATATCTACTAAAACTTATTTCAAGATGCATGATCTCATCCATCATTTGGCTACATCTCAGTTTTTGGCAAGTTCATCAAGCAATAATATCATCGAAATAAATGTAAAAGATCAGTGTTTCCTTCGCAATAACTACGTATAATGTCTTGTTTGAGGAAAAAAAAGTCAAATCATCAAAATCTGACCGTTAGAAAATAATGGCATGAATGAGCCCTTTCTGTAATGGTAGTGGCATGATTGAGCCAAACTATTAACGGATGACATAAATGAGTTTTTTTCTCAAAGTTCGATAACAATATTGAACTTTTTACCTTCCTAGAGTAATTAATAGGAAGGCCTAAATTCCTCAAAGACAGAGACTACTCTATCAAAACTCAGATTCATAAACTCCGTGTGTTTGGAACTCCATATTCTAAGACTAACACTATATTATATATAAAAACTGACAAAACTTAGCAAACAAAAAAGTTTATATATTCACAGAAGGTTGTAGTTTCTAACACCATTGGTTTCATTCTTTCAAAATACTTCTGATATGTACTTCTAAAAGCTTTGTGGGGAGCCTGCAAAATAATATACAAAATCTTCAAAAGGTCATATCGAGATCGAAAAAAGTTTTTGGTTATGCACAGAAGGTTCTAGTCTCTTTCTCTAATGCCATTTGTATCGTGACTTTCAGCACGTTCAAGTCTACTCGTAAAACTTTGCAATGCAGGTGGGGATTTGCAAGTTTCCTCTGTAGCCTTCTCCTCATCTTCGTCCTCGTCCTCATCCTCTGCATCTAATTCTTTCTTGTTCCCTGATAGAAACTCCAAAGCAGTCACCACGTCACTCATCAAAGGCCGTGTGCTAGCTTCCTCTTGCAAGCACATTGCTGCTATTGCTAGTGCTTGGTACAATGCCTTCATTGGATAATCCCCTCCCATCAATGGATCCGCCATTAGATGAAACTTCGTCTTGTCTCTGAACAGTGGTGTTGCCTGCATAACAATTTGTCAAAATGACATAACGTTATCTTTTAGGCGATCTGATAGTGTAAAATTTCCTTTAAAATGGATAGCTTAATCACATGGAACTTTTGTAACTTACCCAAACAACAAGGTTCTGTTCTTCGCTCGGTAATGAGTTATCAATGACTCTTCTTCCTGTGATTATTTCCAAAAAGACAACTCCGAAGCTGTAAACATCAGATTTAGTGGTCAATTGACCGGTGGAAGCATACTCGGGTGCACAATATCCGTAGGTTCCCATAACCCTGGTGGAAACATGAGTCTGATCACCAGTTGGACCAAGCTTAGCTAGTCCAAAATCAGAAAGCTTGGGATTGAATTTCTCATCTAGAAGTATGTTGGATGCTTTAAAGTCGCGGTAAATTACTGAAGGATTAGCTGTTTCGTGCAAGTATTCAAGTCCTTTTGCTGCTCCTTCCGCGATTTTCATCCTTGTAATCCAATCAAGTGGCTTTTGTTCTGGACCAATCTCTGCCAAACAAAGGTATGTATATATGTCAGTAACTATAGAGATGCTAACTATTTGCTAACAGCGATGGTATGAATGAATGGTTACGAAAGGTAAAAAGTAATGCATACCAAGAAGATGATCTTCTAGTGAACCATTTGACATGAACTCGTATACTAATACTCGTTGATCACCGTCTGAACAGTATGCTTCCAAAGTAACAAGGTTAGGGTGATGAAGAAGGCTCAACAACAGAACCTCCACAAGGAACTCTCTATTTCCTTGGAACCCATTCCTATCAAGTTGCTTTACAGCCACATCCTGAAAAAAAAAAAAACACATATATAACTAAAACAACACGACTATAGTATAATGTTGGATACAATCAAACCTCTCCATAACAACGAGATACTGGTATAGAGAACGTATAATATAACTGTTATAGTGAAATGTTGTTATAGCAGATGACTGTTATAGAGAGGTTTGATTGTACGTAGATTGTAAAGATATTTGGGAATTAGAGTATTTACTATGTTCTTGCTTTGAATGTGGCCCTTGTAGACTTTCCCAAAACCACCTTCACCAAGCAAACACTCAGAGTCAAAGTTGTTAGTTGCAAGACACAAGTCATTGTATGTGATTGTCTGAGCTGAAATGTTTCCTTTTCCATACTTTTCTATTTCTTCAACTATGTATCTCCTTCTGCTGCTATCTGCACAATACATACAATATGGCTAAGGGTTCGACAGAACCTAGTAGCTTTGACTCAAAACTCTGTATTTATGTTAAAAAAATCATTTAATATGTATAAATAATCTATTCAGAATCCAATAAACAAAAGAAACTCTAGTTCAGCACCCATAAACTAAAAATTCTGGCAACATTTTTGGACTACTTGCAATATTTGGGGGAAAATGACGAAATCACATGCTTGTTGGTTGGGGCTATTCATTTCATTTTTCTTGATAGGCACCAAATGTCTATATCCTTCACGAGAACTCACTGTATTTTTGTTAAGAAACTTATTTAATATATACAAATACTATTCAGAACCCAATATACAAAAATAATTATGGTACAAAATGCATAAACTAAAATTCTGACTCCGTCTAAGATGAGAAAAGCCATGCAATTCAAAATAAATACAAAATAATTATAACAACAATTGTGTGCATACATGAGATGAAGCAAAATAAGAAATGAATTTACCAGTTTTAATAGAAATGTTGGCAAATGAGGCAATAGATTTGGTATCTTTTTGTTGTTCTTGATGATGAATACTTTTTGCCAAAGAATTTTTATGATTAATTTTGTCCTGATCTGATGATGATGACATACAACATGAAAAACAGAACATTCTCACTTAATTATTTTCCTCCCTATACAAAAAATATATGATATCATATCTTATAAATTATAATATTCATACAATCATCATAAAAAATCTGGAATTTGTCAAAAAAAAAGGCAATGTGATTGTAATTAATTTTAGAGAGGACTCCAACATGTATTCAAAAAATTGATATACTCATATCTAAAAGATTAAAAAAAAATGATAACTTTTTTTGATCCCTGAAAGAGTCAAAATCTTTTTTTTTCTTTTTTTTTGGGTCTCCCAGGAAATCAAAAAAAAAAAAACTTTCTAATCAATTTTAGCAAAATGTTGTTTTACCTGCCTAGTCATGAATGACCCAACTATTTCGGGAGGGAAAGGATAATATAAAATTATTTACTGATTCGACTAATTCAGACTATGGTCATGTAGAGTCTAATTAACGGTGAAACGTTTTTTACGGAGGTTTTTCTTCATTTTTGAGCTTTAAATGTGATATCTATAAATCACGATGTAAAATCTCATTTATTTTTCATATCCCGTAATAGTAGGTCAATAATAACATTTTTGACGGAGTTTATGACCCAAATTTTTCTCTCCTGCTACTTTTCCTCTTGAGTTTGAGCACTAGAAACTCGTTTCAATTAACTAGTATTCAGACACGTACGTTAAGCGTGTGCATTATATTTATGAAAATAAAATTCTAAGAAGTAATCGTCAGAAGAAACAACAACAGAGAAATTAAAGCTTTGAGGCGTGAAAGATCACTAACTCTCAAGAGTTATTGCTTGTATATTCTTAAGGGATGACAAACAATTTTCTATCATGATATAACAAAGCCTATAACCTATATGCAATTGAATACGCTACCTTTGGGAATGCTTCGTATTTATAGAACTTAAGAGATAACTTTTCATAACAGTCATGTTTTTTCATGAACATATGACTTTTTATAACAGACATGTTTTTTCATGAACATATAACTTTTCATAATAGTCATGTTCTTTAATGAACAAATGACTTTTCATAATAGTCATGTTCTTTCATGAACAAATGACTTTTCATGAAAGAGTCACTCCTTTTCTGAACAATCACAACCTTTAGGTGCTTCATTTTTTAAAAAGATAAAACTTTTGTTGCTCCCTATCTGAACATACAAAGTTTTTGTTTCATTTAAAATTTAGATAATAAATATTAAATTCAAATTTTAAATAAATAACGTGTTCAAATCAATTACGAAAAAATAAATCTTTAAATTTAATTAAAGATCCGACCCGACCTACACCCAAGTCATTTAGATATATATTATTAAAGAGAAAATTTTAGAAATAACAAACAAAATAGACATAATAAGATTCTATAACTATAGTTTTGATAATTGCGCTGCATAATTCTTCCCTATTATTATATATATATAAAGTAGACTTACTCTATTAAAATAGACTAAATGGGCTAAGCCTTAAAAGGATATAAAAGATGGCTTCTCCCACCAATGTGAGAACTTTCCCTTTATATTACAACTATTCTAACAATCCCCCACTACTTTGTAGCAAGCCTCATAATATCACGCATATTGAAAAGTATCTTATCTAGATTTAAACTTTCTGTTAGTGTAAATACTTTAAAATTTGACGAAGATATTGGTATCCTAAGATTTGAACCACAACTCCTTTTGTCAAATTGAAAATATCACACATGTAATATTATTAAGTAGCGAAACAATTCATTATTATGCTTTAGAAGTTAGAACGTTTACGGCTAATTCAAATTCATGAATATTTACAAGACCAAAACAACCCACTAAGTCACTCCAAACCTACCTTGCCTACACTCTTTAAATTTTTTACTAAGATATATTCCGTCTTGTCTGATCACTCTTCTCTTACATCCTAGGATAACACTCTCAACCTCCTCAACCTTAATACACCCACAACACCCCCAAATTGCGATGCCTCTTTGAGTGCTTCCAACTCCCTAACATAATGTTTTTTCCCTCTTTGTTCAAGAGTTTATGAAAGTATGTTTGCTACCTCCGTCCAATGAGTATCTCTTCCACCAGAACTTTGTTGTCCTCGTCCTTGTTACACTTCACTTGATCCACGCCACGACTCCTCATTTCTCTCACGTTGGTTATCTTGTACAATTTCTTATCCCTTCCTTTGTCCTTTAATTCCACATACATGTGTTCAAAAATATTGTCTTAGATGTTGTACGCTAACTTCGTATCCTTCTTTATTAATTTATACAGTAGCGGATCCAGGATCGTTATTAAGAGGTGTCGATGGTTGTAGTAAAAAAAATATAATTATGAGGTGTCGATAATTGCAGTAAAAATATATAATTATGTGGCTTCTAGGACTAGAATACACAACCTCAAAGACTTTTCACAACCCCTTAACCACTAGACTAAGCCTAGAATACACAACCTCAAGGATTTTTCACAACACTTTACCCACTAGACTAAGCTTTTAGCTTGTGTTAAGAAGTGTCAATACTTATATATATAATGTAATTTTCCGAATGAACACTCCTTCGATATGGGTGGATCCATCCCTGAATTTATACCTTACCCGATTCGTTCATTTTTCCTCCCCATCCTTACTTTCCACTAACTTCGCAAACATTATACTAGTTTTAACTTTTATGTATATTGTATGCACCATCCTAAACCAGCATTAAACGAGCCCTAATTTTAATATTAAGTCAAATTTTATCATAAATTATAGGTTTGTTTGTTTAGAAAATTACGATGGTCCTTAATAATACTCCAAATTCCAAAAGTACCGAGTCACCGACGAAACACACCTAGTACAAGTGAACCGGGTTCAAGATACCGGTCCAACCATCTCTCAACTACTTGATTAAAAGACTTCACCGGTCCAATTTTGTGCGCTATGAAAATGAAATCAAGAAGCCAGTGAGCTAAGCAACAATGGAGTCAAGTTGGGGTAAGGTATTACTTTACCTAACTCTAATTACCAATTTGACCCTACAAGGTGTTAGAGGTTGGACTGGAGAGATTCATGGAAGAGTTGTTTGTGATGTTTGTGCTGATTCTTCTGTTGGTCCAGAAGACCATGTTCTAGAAGGTTTCTTCTTTACTCTTATACTGGTGTATGTTGTAGATTATTTTTTTCGAATTCTCGTTCGAGAACTACGATCTTTACCACTGAAACTTCAGTTTCAGATTAATCGGAATGAATAGCAAAACTTTCTATTTAGGGCAATGAAAATTGTGAAATTTGAAAAAAAATGAAGTAGTTTTTGTTTTTGTAAGTGAAAAATGGTTTTTGGGATTTGGGTTGTGCTTGAC
This sequence comes from Solanum stenotomum, assembly GCF_019186545.1. NCBI lineage: Eukaryota > Viridiplantae > Streptophyta > Magnoliopsida > Solanales > Solanaceae > Solanum > Solanum stenotomum. Next base: position 60,677,783 of record NC_064285.1, on the reverse strand, counting down.
CATGAATATTAATTGGAGTTGTTTTTAAATTTTTATGAGTGATTTGGAATGAAAAAGTGAACAGCTTTTTAGTGTTTTTCGAATTTCAGAATTTTTTGAAATTTTATGGCTAAACATGATTTTCGGTATTCAACCCCCAAAAAAGTAAAAAATGTTCATGGACAAATAGCCACTAAATGAGTTGGGTATAGAACCTATGGTTCGAATCGGTTGTTATATGTTTGCTTTTAGCGTTTGTTGTTATTGATGTTCTAGAGCTTTGGATGATAGTTGAGAGTTTACTAATTTTATGATTTGTCAAAAAAATTGGGGTAGGGGAAGGGAAAATTGGGAGGGGTACAAGGTGGGAATTAAACTCTCATCACGAGTTTTGAAGTTCAGATAGTAAACCGAGCTACTAGGATTCCGCAGATTGCAGTGTTTTCAGAATCATGTTGGACATTTTTTTCCGCTTGATTAAATGATTGTTACATTTATGTTGGATGCTTGCGGATAGTTTCAGAAAAATTGGCCTGCTTTAAGAATTTGTGTTTTCAAAGCCAAATGTACGTGTGTTTGTACCCTATGGATCAATTAAAGTTCCAAACTTTCAACTTTGTTATCAGTCCTAGGCCGTTTTGGATAACTACGCGTAGCATACTCATCTGGCTCCCAACAGATGAGACCATCCTTCTATGTCATCCGGAAGGGAAACAAAGTTATTTCTTCATTTCTATTTAGTTACTCTTTTCATTTTCTAACTTGGTTGGTTAAAAGGAGATGAATACTTCCGTTTTGCATTAAAACTAAAGCACTATGTTCATAAACCTAGTTACAAGTTACAAGTAAGCTAAAGCATTGGATGTCCTAATCATTGAGTTCTTATTACTCCTTCCATCCCAAATTACTTGTCATTTTTTGCTTCTCGAGATTCAAACTACATGAACTTTGACCCATATATTAAGATGTATTTTTTCACCGTATTGATATAAAAAGAATAGCAACTTATTGTACTTCCTTTATAGTTTTCAAATAGTAGTTTTAAAATATTGAATTTGGGATAGAGGGATGAGTGAGTCACTGATTAGACAATTAATGCAATAAAAAATCACAAGAAGATTCATTGGACTTCTAGTAAATGGTGCATCAAATTATAGAAATCAATTTACTTTGGGTAACTTATGGTGACATTGTTAAGAATATTTGAGAACATGTTTTTTGCTAACCAATAAGATTTGAACCCTGATGGACTATTTGTTTTATTTGATATTCGATGCTAAATATGTAGTGAAGTAAAACAAATTCGTGAAATAATGAAGAGGACTAAATAATGCTCTCTGTTTCCTCTCCTTCCATGTACCTATCCGTATGCACTTACATAGATATATAGGCTAAGCAACCCTCTATACTTTGTGTGCTCCAGGGAAAGAAGTTATTATTTACCAATATTGACACCATGAATCTATCTCCTTTTCCTGGAACTGTATAGATTAGAATATCTCCCGTTACAAAGTTCTGTTGAATTTGTAAATGCAAAAGTGAAAGCTGATGGGCTTGGAAGCACACGGAAACTCTTGGGATGTGTATTCAAGTACTGACGCATTGCACTGGTGGAACACCATCACTGTGCATGTTCAACATCACCCTTAATCTCATCCGCGAGAATAGAAAATTAAGAGAATCTTACTGCACCAGTAGACTAAGTAGTGCAGACTCTTCACTTTCGGTGCCGCACTCGTGTTGGATTCTCCAAAAATACACTACTTTTGGAGAATCCGACACACACCTGTTGACACTTTTGAAGAGTTCGAGCAACATAGCCACTAGATGCCTAATGTTCAGTAATTCTCTACTTCAGTCTTCCTGCTACCTTCTATGCTTCTGTTTGATTATCCTGCCATGCTTAGTTTATCCCTTACCTTTCCTTGATTATAGACTTTGCTACTTCATATGCTTTTGTTGTTTGGTTTTGCCAATGATATTGGGGCTTTTGGAAAAAAGGTGCCAAAATAGTGTCATAGAAAGTCAGGGAACTTGATTTATGACTCATTCATATTAGGCTTCACTTATTAGCCAACTCCAAAAGTCTATCGAGAATTTCCACGTTGAATTCTCCTAATTTATCAAAAAGTAAAAACAATCTCAACAAAAGGGCATGAGTGGATTATTTGACAGTGTCAATATTACTCATGAGTACCATGATAGTTTGGTTGTTCCACTAATGATGTCATGATGGTGAGAAGGGTAACATGCCCAATGTCTATCGCCATTTTAGCTCGTTCCTTTTTCCTAACCATCTATAGCTAGAGATGGAATACCGTGTTGAACAGTTGCTTGGTGTTCTTCTTTTAGGCAATGTTAATCTAATTGGTAGATCCTAGTTTTGCTATCCTCCTTCCCCACTTTTTGTTCCAGACATTTCATTTCATGGCAAATTTTACTCTTCACCCCATTCTTGTTGGCTAGAATATGCTCTGGCTTGTACTCTTGCACGTTTAAGGTCAAACAAAAGACCAATCAAAATTTAAGTCTGCGACAAAAAAATCTCTTTATTGGACTCGTATGGGATAAAGTCCAAGCATTAGGTACTCATGTGCATAATTTTTACTTTCAAATGTTTTAATGTTATCTCATAATAATAGATGTTACATTGTGCCTCTATGTTATAAGTTGTCTCTCTGGACATCTTTTGGTATCAAAACTTTAGGCAAAGAAGGCATAGAGCAAAGTGTTCGTACTCTTTTTGGTTTATCGACTACGTTTCTGCTGATGATTGTGATTGTGTGTACTGTTGATGCTGGTTCAACACGCAGTGCAAGACTATCTTATCCACGGATACATGTATAATAATAACAGTTCACTTTTCATTGTATCTGAAGTAGGTTATCGTATTTCCTTGTTGCAGGTGCAGAGGTTGCTGTTCTTTGCATTACCAAGACCGGGGAAGTTCTCAATTATCAGGCATTCACAGACTCCAAGGGGATATATAGAGTAGCTGAGACAATGCCAGCGAGTGATCGTTGGGATGCATGCCTAGCAAGACCTATCAGCAGCTTCCACGAGCACTGTACACGTCTGGGAGATAGCAACTCCGGGGTGAAGTTCAGCTACAATCATCCTTCAGGATATTCACACACAGTCAGACCATTTGTATATCGTCCCACCAACGTTCCAACATATTGCATCTAATAAATATATAATGTATCATATGGTATAAGCTATGTAAGCTTGTTACTGTTATTGTATCCTTGGTTGCCTTTATTTTTATTGAAAATCCAGTAGCAATCTGGATATATCTGGTAGCACTTGTCTGTTCAGTTTACTCAGTTAAATTGATGATTAGGTTAGTGTAAAGATAGTCAAATGAATTCTTGTAGCAAAGAATACATGGTCTGCTAGGTACAACAACATACCAGTGAAAAAGATCATGATAAATTCATAATTAATATTCATTTAGATAACGACAAAAAATAATTATATAAAATAAGAACTATTTTTATTTTTATTTTTATCTTTTTGCGAATTGAAGTAGGATAAACATCTATTGATAAAAAAAAATATTATTAAGAAAAGAATATATGCAAAAAGATAACAAATAATATGTTTATTTGAAAGAGGCATTTTTGACTCATTAAGGGACAATAAGGACATTTTGATCCTTTGATATCTATGCATTTCAATTTTGAGTGTGCTGAGATCAACATTCAAACTTACATAAAGTTGAACAATTAGAACCCACATTATATATAACAATTTATGTGAGACACACCCGAATTCATTTATATGATGTCATGTGAGATGTATACTGTGTCATATAGGACACGTATGTCTACTTATTCAGCATTATATAAAAGTTTAAACACGTAGCTACTTATACATACCCAATTTTGAGGTATAGATATCAAAAGTGACCAAGTTAAATAGTACTTTTATGTATTATGCATTTTCGATACATTTTAAATATTTAAAATTTTAAAACTATAAGAATTACAATGTTTTTTTTTATTGAACTCCAATTAAGTTTTTTTGTTGTTTTTCTACCCGATGATTGAAGGACATATTCGAATTATGATTAAATCGACTCATTTTGCAATAATGCTCCACTATGAATTTTTTTTTTCATATTCAACCGTCAAACTCGAGGCCTATGATGAAATAGTCCATTACTATATTTCAATGTAAATGGGTAAAATACAATTACTCGGGTCAAAGGCGCTGGTCCACTGTGGACTTAACAACGGCAAAGAAGATGAAAATGAAGAAGAAAAATGGCAAAGAGGAGTAATGAATACGTCAATGCAGCTATGGCAACAAGTTTATAGATAGATTTCAATAAAGGATCCATGTAATCTGAGGGCATCCCAATTTTCCAGTCTTCTATACCATATAAAGGAACGACTGGAGAAAACAAGAATCAAATTTTTATTTTTTTTACTGAATCGATCGATTCCAAAATGATCGGTTGGTTTAAGCAGTTACATACTGCTTTTGGGGCTTCCTTTCTATGGCTTGTTTGCCTCATTTACTTCACACAGGTTCGCCTTCTATTTCCCATCTTTTTTCTTTAATTCAATTTATATATACTCATGATGATTTATGCCTTCTGTTTCTCAGTTCAGCATTTGGGGTAGAGTGGGTGTTCTTTTTTTTTAGTGTTGTGAATGATGGGGTTTCTGGGTTTTTAGATTATATCTGGCTTGTTTTCTTTTAAAAATTGTTCCAAGTCAAAATTCAAGATTTTGTTGAGTTGCCTGTTCTGGGAATTTCTTATCTCCACCTGGAGTGATTTGAAACGGGCTAAGTGGAGTAGAATGGATATTGAGGATTCATATAGCCGAACCAGCTAGTTTGGAATTGATGTATAGTCCTTGTTGTATTAGGTGACATGATTATCTTAACCTATGGATCAGTTCTTTTTATGGGTTGGATGTGTTCATTGCAACAACGTTGGTTAGCAATGCGTCAAGGTTATTTGTTGGCTACTTTTTCTTGCTTCTGCCATCAAAATTAATCATCAGGGTGCCAATTAAACATAATTTGCGTGGAGAATCTTAGTAGCTTAGTTAGTTGGCTACTTGAACTTTCACCTTGTTGGTGAGTGTTCCGTTCCCCATCTTGTAATCCCCTTCCCGTTTCTCCTTGCCCCTACCCCCAATTTTATTTTATTTTTAAGAAAAAGTTGATTTTGCTTAACACATAAAACATGTCAATGGTAGTGATGATTTGAGATCTTTTTCAAATCAACTCAAAAAGCTGCTGGCTCATTTTGTGTCCCTTCAAAAACATGGCCTGCCGGAGAATTTAGGTGTGGATGCCATTCAGTTTTCAAAAGACTTTGTATGTTCTGGTGAGACTAAAAAAGAGACTTCATCTCGTCTTGGGTATAAATACATCGTAAATTTTCTGTGGTTGAGGTAAACATAGTTGGATAGTGATTGTTGAATCAGAAGATGACAGTTTGATTGATCCAAGCAGTGCGAATCAAAGCCAAAAGGAGGTCTTTGGGTCAAGAGCAACTCGAAAGTACTTTTCTTTGTTTGAGAATGAAAAGTACGTTACTCCAGTCCCATGTTGGAAGTACTGACTTTAGTGGATTTAGTAGAAGATTTAGAGGATTGAAATGTGGAAAGTTCAACAAAGCTTATTTAAGCTCACCGGCCAAGTGCATCAAATATTTCGTTCTCAAGAAATGGGGAAATTGCAGTTTAGTTGTAACAGAAAAACTAGCAATCATTGTGTCTGTTCAGCAAATGTTTAAACCCTATTTGGGCCCATTATCCACCGAGTTTAGAAGGCTGTAATTGGTCCAAAGGGCGGGTCATAGGCGGATTTCTCGGTTATCAAAAAAAATAAAAATGTTTAAACCCTATTTACTTTTTCTTCCATAGGTACCCTAGTGGTGGAGTGAGAGAGGAATAAAAGTCCTCAATGTGCTTTTTAAGCGCATTGACTTCAATAAATTAAAACATAGAATTTAACCCGTGACGGTTGAACACAAAGAACAACTCCTCAATAGAGGTTTGGTGAAATATGGTACAGGACCAGATGTGGAAAAGCCGTTGCAAGATGCTAACACCATTAGCTAGAAAACCAATATATTAAGATCTTGGACTCAATATGCTGCTGTCCATAAGCAAAATGATTTCACCTTGTTGCCTCTTTTATTTGCTCCGACGAAGTCTCTTTTTTTGACATCAGTACTTCAAATTTGTTGAATAAAGTCTTACAGCAGAGCTTGGACAAAATTATGCATTGTGAACCAACACTATTGTTCTCTTATCTAGCAAATATAAGTTTTGCTGTAATAGCAGTTATCTCGACTGTGTATCTCAATGAGATATCTTAGGGATCATTTGATTGGCTACATTGCTAAATATTCTCTACATAAAATTCCGCATTGAATTATATGTTCAGTTGGCTGTATAAGAAAAATAAATATTTGACAAGTAATCCATTGTTTGTTGGCCACATAAGTAATGCATCACTTGGTTGGCAGTGTTAAGTATGTTGGCCACATAAGTAATGCATCACTTGGTTGGCAGTGTTAAGCTTAATACGACATAGCTTATGCAGGGATCTTAATTCTTTTTTATGTGAGATATAATGTGGAAATAAAAACATGTATATTAGCAATATGTAGAATAAAGTCTTTACAGTTGCTCTTAAAGTAGGTAATCCCTACATAACATTCTCTGTATTATTATTCATTGCATGACAATAACTACATTATTATTCACTGCATAAACATTCTTTGCATTATAATTACTGTGTAACTAGTATTTGAACAAAATGAACCCTTAAGGTTTTCTCGCACTTGTCTTCTATGTGGCCTCTCAAACTCTGATAGAGTATTTTGGCAGCCTTTTTTATGTTAAGAGAGCGGGCGTATAGTGTTCCTCTGCTGTTTCCTCAAATTAAACAGCATTTACAGAGGGGTAGGAAAGTGAATATGAAAAAAGAAAAGAAAAAAACATCGAGTGGTTGTAACCTCTCGGTTCTCCATACACCTACAAAATGCATTTAAGAGGTGATCAAATATTTTGTGTTGGAAGCTTATTATTTCCTCATTGGGTATAATTAACACCATTCTTAATTTTTGGAAGCAGGGGTTCAGATCTTTTGTCTGGACAGCAGTTTCATATCAGTTGAAAGACAACTTGAAGCTATCACCATCAGCCTCCCAATTTGTCACTTCAATAGCATTCTTTCCATGGAGCGTAAAACCTTTATATGGGTATTTATCTATCCTTGATACTCAGCCTCTTGCGACCTTCTCTAGTGCATATTTGTGAATGATTAGAAAATGGTGTCCTAGCAATATGTTTGAGTCTTATTCAGTATTGTGTAAACTAATATCTTCGAAACAGTTCTTAAGCATAGAACTGAAAACAAATTAAGCCAAACAAACTTTCAGACCAAATTGGGATGAGTTCAATCTGATTTGGTAGATCGTCATCATGAATGATTCGGTAGATCGTGGTGCTTGAATTGAGTGAATATTAGACGTTTGACGTTACTTTTTGAGCTTTAGAAACATAGACTTGAGGACTTGGCTTTGATAAGGACTAAGTAGTCCAACCACTACTCTGTCAAGTTCATCTTTTCAAATGATTTCCTATCATCTCTGTGGTTGTATCATACTGGTAATAGCCAGCCCACTTCAAACTGAAATTATCTATTGTCCTTTTCCATCTTTACTCTTTTAATTTGGGGGGCATCTTTGTTTTCTTTTTGTAAGTCAGAAAACTATTACTGTTTCAGTAATAATTTTCTTTGACTTACAAGAAGCTATTACTGTATCATGCTGTCCCTAGCTAATTATAATATGAGAGAGTACACAACACCACTTAAACCTATCCAACAATCAATAAAATGGATTTTCTCTGAGAAACAACATCTTGTCCTCAATGGTGTTCCTTTCTGTTACATGCTTTTATAAATATTCTATGGTCCAAGAGAAGTTCATTCCAGTTTGATCTTCTGATTGTATCTATGATGCTTTTCTTTTCTTTTCATGTATGATGTAATTATACCAAATCTGAGTATTTGGGGGGATTTGATTTTTCTGTCTTCTCCTTATTTTTTAGTTTCTATGTGTATGGGATGAACATTTCCTGATTTATGAACATGAGATTCAAAGTTGGTGTGAACCATGCACAGTTCATTAGCTTTTCCAACTGGCTGGCTGGCTGGCTGGCTGGCTTAACTTTTATGTAAATGTTAAGTAAAGCTAAGCTTGAGCTGAATATCAGATTATACTGAGAATTTAATGATCCTATAGATTTGGTCAATTAATCTAAAACATCTATGTGTCAGGTTACATATCAAAAGAAAAAAGTTGTTCAGATGTTTGGTTTCCTTCCATCTGATTGCAGTTCTGATTAGCAGTACTGGAAACAACAAAAGGAGCTGCAGATCAATGTAAAATGAATATTAAGAATAATGTTCTTTGCTAGGTGGCCACCTAGATATGTTGTAGAGTTACCATATAAAGAGAAGAGCTGTGAGAGAAAACTTCCAATAGTTGTTTGAAGTTATAATAAACATCAGGAGACCAATTTTTACCATATAGTAGCAGTTTATTGTGGAAGACCTAAGAATATGGCTTAAAACCAGATAAAATTTTCTTAGATCATGGAAATTGTCATTAAACAACAAATTTATTATAAGATGTTAAGATGGTCCTTAACTGCTGGTGTGCTGTTCATGACTTATGCTCTGCTCAGATCATTTTTGTCGTTTTCTCATGAAAGCTTGTTGGAAAATAGTTCATTTCTTGCTCTTCTGCTCCATCAACCATATTCAATATGCTCTTTGCAGGATATTATCGGATTGCTTTCCAATTAGAGGAAGGAAAAGAATCCCCTACCTTACGCTTGCAACTTTGCTCTCGCTGTTGCCATGGCTCATTTTAGGGTTAAGTGATTTCCTGAGAAATACAAGGATAGAACTCATGATTCTTTTGACACTGCAGAACCTGGGTTCTGCAATGGCTGATGTTGTAATTGACGCAATGATCGCTGAGGCAGTAAGATTGGAGAGGTATGTTCTTCTGCGTGGAACTTTTTCGGTCATTTAAAGGAACGTTCCCAATCTGAGTAATTTTATGCAGCTGTAGAAACAAACACATAGTTTTAAATGTATCTGGACCAAAATTAAGCCTTTGACAACACAACACAACAAAAGTAAATGTCAAATTAGTCGGATCCAATAGCAGATTGTACCATGGGTAAACTTGTCTATTCAGTTCATGATAAAATGTAGTTATATACAAAAGCCTTGCTTTCATTTGAAGTTTTTGATGATGGAATGCCCGGGTTTGTGTGTATTTGAATTGTTAATTTGTCACCTAATTGCGAGTCTCATTTTACATGCAAATTCGACAGGTTTAGAGTCTGCCGTGTACAAAGTGCGCCAAAAAGATTTAGATTAATTTTAGCTGTGCATGAAAGGCATGACTTCTTTTTAATTGAGCTTTACTTGTCAACAGGGCATCATTTGCTGGTGATCTTCAGTCAGTATCTTGGCTGTCTATGGCATTCGGAGGAATCTGTGGTAGTTTGCTAGGAGGATATGCATTAGACAATTTACGGATAGATATGATTTTCCTCCTTTTCTCTGTCTTACCTGCTTTGCAGCTCTTTTCGTGTGGTTTGGTTGAGGAGGGTTCTGTACAAGTTAAAGCATTCCCTGAAGGTTCTGCATTTAATGGTTCTGATATGACGAGTGGAATTATTGATGAAGAAGAGCAATTCTCTGGTGAAAAATCAAAAATTAGTACTTTGAGGAGAAAGAAGAGCCAGAAAAATACAAAAAGAGCGCCAACGACGGAAAAAATATTTCAGGCTCCTGAAAAAAAGGGATCATCAGTGTCTCCGTGGTATCAATCACTGAAAATGGCCACTTACACATTATTTAGGGCGTTCCGCCAGCCAGCCATTTTGAGGTAACTTGTGAAGAAGTTTTAAATTACTTTTTGTGTTGATGTTTTATAATTAATAATCACGAATCAATTTATTTTCCTTTTGGAGCTTCTCCTAGAACACTACCAGGCACCAACTGCAGTGTATTATTATGACATGATGGGACCTAGGGCTTGAAAATCTTCCTGGACATTCTTTTTAACCTTTGGTGATGCCATTTCTTTCTATTTGTGTACCATATTTGAAGGGGTAACAGGACCACGAAGGGACAGCTTTCGTTGGCATATAAATGGACTTGCATCACCTTAATTGAAATAATGAAACTGCGATTCCAAGAACATTTTCATCAGTATTGGCCTTGTATCACAATTTCTTAAGAAAGATCAAAGTGTCAGCATTACTTTCAATAGATTAAATTACAGGCCAAGTTATCACTTTTGTGGTGCTTCCATTTGATGAGTTTCATGCTTCCATGTTTCACAGCTCATGGGAGGTTGTGAATTGTTCATTAGTCTCCCATCTCCTTAACTTTTTGTTTATAATACCATTTCTTTTTTTGTGCATTTTCTTAATGAACTGATGACTGATGTTACGGTGGTTGTTCTCTTGCAAATTTTTCCTTGGGAGTCCAGACCAATGGCTTGGTTCTTTTTGGCTCACGTGACAGTTCCAAATCTCTCGACGGTTATGTTCTATTATCAGACAGAGTTCTTAAAACTAGAGGCATCTTTCCTTGGAACAGCACGTGTTCTTGGATGGTTGAGTCTCATGATCGGGACCTTGACTTACAATCGCTATTTAAAACAGATGAGATTGCGACATATTCTCATGTAAGTAGATCTGACTTGCAAACATGATGTGATGAAAGAATATTGACCTTGATTACCAAATACTTATATCCCTCTTTATAATTCATGCAGGTTTACTCAAGTTTGCTTGGCTATTCTGACTGTTCTAGATATGGTTTTGGTTTCTCGAGCTAATGTTTCATTAGGCATCTCAGACAAGGTTACAGTGCTATTTGGTTCTGCTCTTTCTGATGGCATCAATCAATTCAAGTATGTCCCACATTCTCTTATATAAGATCTTCTTAAAAGTAGTTATCAAACATCTGGAACAGCTAACATCTATTCCATTAAGTATGAAACAAGTATTTGAAGTATTTCTTCCTTTTGTAGGTTCATGCCCTTTCTCATCTTATCGGGACAGCTTTGTCCTCCAGGCGTTGAAGGGACTTTATTTGCATTATTCATGTCGATAAACAACTTAGGTTCTACGGTGGGATCCTTCGTAGGAGCAGGGCTGGCTTCAGTTCTAAACATCTCCTCAGGATCTTTTGACAATCTCTTCTTAGGCATTGGTATACAGGTTCTCTGCACTTTCATCCCAGTGGCCTTCATTTTCTTGATTCCAAAGGAAGCTACAGGAATATCAGCATAGTTCATAGATCATACATGCAGGTTACAGATTAGACAACAAAGGCTTTTTTTCTTCTCTTTATGATAGACGGATACTCGTTTTTTGCATTGAGATGAGCTTAAATAGAGCAACACGGTCAATGAAAATTCATATAGTCGACCTCAACTTGCTTGAGATTGAGGCATAGTAGTTGAATGGATACGTGTAGCAATCCTCACCTCTGCTTATTAACTTCTGTAATAGTAAACATCCAGAAGTTTTATCTGAGAACATTATTCTTGACAGTTGGATTTACCTTTTCAAACTTTCTAATTGGTAGGAGGATATTTTAACAAGTTTGATTGAAAGGATCAAGAAGTACACAATTAACAAAATAAGAAAATTATATTCTAATGTAAAAATTCGTAGTAATTCAAAATGTCTATTACATCACGTCATTTAATTTATTTTTTGATAAAAGTCAATAGAAGAAATTAATCAAATAATATTCTAATAAAAAATTGATAGTGTCATTAAAAGAGAGACATTTTGTATTAATTAAAGTCGATACAAATTACTTATCGAAGAAGTTTCAAATGAAATGCGGCATAATTAAAAGTATATTATATTCTAATCTCGCACTCCACATTTTGTCTATCACGAATATTACTCACAAGTCACACCTTTGACTGTATATCATTTTTTCTGATCTTGTGTTTCTTAGTATGATCACATTCAATTTAAACATCATTATCTTTGCTATCTTCATTTTCTGAACGTAACAATTTTTGATCGGCAAAATCACTCTATACAATATAATCGGTCTAACATCCAATCTATAGAACTACCTATAAGTCTTAGTGACACATTTTTATCACATAAGATATTGTACGCTATCATCAATTTCATCCAATCCGCTCCAATTCAATGTACAACATCCTCTTCGATCTCCCCCATTTTCTTTGATTATAGACTAAGATGTTTGAAGCTTCCTCTCTTTGGAATAACTTGTGTATCAATCCTCACTTTTCCATCCGCTTCATGTAGTGCAACACTAAACTTGCATTCTATGTGCTTTATTTTAGTCCGCTCCGCCTGAAGCCTTTAGACTGTAAGGTCTGTCTCCAACCTATTGTTAACTTCGTCACATATCTCGTCGATCAATACTATATCGTTTACAAATAACATATACCATGACTTCTTTTTGAATATGCCGTGTCAATTCATCCAACACCAAGACAAATAAAACACGACAAGAGTTTGATTCAAGAAGCAACACCATCTTGACTAGTAATAAATGTTCGAGTCTCCTTCACTATTGTTCTCACAAACACTTAAATATTGTAATCTTAAATTAAAAATATACAAAATATATCAAAATATACTTATTTTAAATATGATACGTAAAAAGTTTAAATTAAAAAAATATCAACATACATAATTTTCAAAATAAACAAAATAATAGGACAAATAAATAGAAAGAGATGATATTGCTCTTGTTGATGTGAAATAGATGATACACCTTCAGTGGAGGGATCGTGCCAAGAAAGACAGCAACAAATACAATAATATTACTATAATAAAATTCAGTTGATAAAAGAATAAAAGAAAGTGTCAGCAAATAACTATAATAGCTATAACATGGAGGCTGGAGCTACGGTGCATTAGTGGCCTAGTTTATTTGTAATTAAAAAAATTTCAAATTCAAGTTTTAAATATAAAGAAAATATCATTGAAAGCATCAGGATATAATCGAGACTTCAATGCAGACGGACTCCAAACTCTGGCTGGAAAGCCAAAAATAAAAGCTATAACGTGGAGATAACTTAGGAATTGGCAAAAAGCAACTAAAACTAAAAACCAACGTTTCACAGAGATTTTTATCAATCTTCTTAATGATTATATTATCATTAAAATCCAAAAAAAATAAAAAATAATTATCTTACACGCAAAAAAAAAAAAAAAAACTCTTTTGGAATCAACCAAAGAAATCTCAGTAAGCATATTGATTCTTGAACTTGTTATTATAATGATGATAACTTGTTTCTTTGGCAACCGATTTTCTTATTATTAACCATATATATATATATGACACCCCTAACCCTCCAAAAAAACAGAACTCCACAAGGTAGCCATGGCAGTTTTCTTAAAGACCCATTTTTTATTCATTGTATTGATGTTTTCTTGTTTGTTGTTAAGTGGGTCAAAGTCAGTTTTTCATATAAAGGATGTTTTGCCAATTTTACCTGTACAAGTGTCATGGCCCATTGTCAATTCTCTCTACAGTGCTGTTGACCTATTGCCCTCTTTTGTTGGAGCTGTTTCAATCGCTAATAATAGTACACTTCAATGGAAAGGTGCTTGCTTTTACAACAATACTGCTTCATTGGAACTTCACAACAAAACTGGAAGTCGATTTGGCGGTGGGACTATCCATATCAAGGTTTTTTTCCATAAAAAAACAATCTTTTTTTTGTTATGATTATGGGTAGTTGTTGTTTTCCTTTTATTTTTGATGTTTGAGTGTATCAATTAGTAGAAGTTTTGGGTTTATGGTGGTTTTTTTGTTTCATGTCTGTGTTGGTTGAAATTGGACTGCTGTTTTTTGGATTTTAGTTTTAGGTTAGTGTAGAGCAGAGATTTTAGTTTCATTATTGTGATGAACTTGCTTTTATTCACAATACGAGCTATGTTGCTAGGACTTGGGTGCGAGTGTCTGATATGGGTGTGTATGCAGAGGTCGGATCATTCATGATCTAAATTTTAAATGGGGGGATTTGGCTAAAAGATAGTTTAAATATATGAAAAGAGAGTTTTTTTTTTTTTTTTTTATTTGCACCGGGTGTCCGAGTCTCTTTGAGCCCCGACTAATCCCGGGGGTGCACAGGCCCTCGGCAAGGAGTTTCCCGCAAGTGCACCACGGTTAATTCAGGTTTTACCCAGTCCGATGGCCCTCAGAAATTGTTTGCACCTAGTGGGTTTCGAACTTGAGACCTTGAAAAGGAGCAAACCCCAAGGCTCAAGTCAATTGCCAGCAGGCCAACCCCTGAGGGTTTATATGAAAAGAGAGTTATATGTCTAAATTACGAGATATTATATGGATAACTTAGAAGGTATAATGGGGAAAAAATTATTGATCAAGAGGAGAATCCGAGAAGGTGATATAAGGAAAAGGACTTCGATAGAAATTTTAGTGTACAAGGTACTCCACTTTCTTCAATTTCCCCTTAGTTTTGATTACTAAAATCATTGTATCTGTCTCGAATTTCTCCATTGACTTTGGTCAAAGTAACCAAAATTGGTTGACCAAACCCAGTATGGATTCCACACCCACACCCATGTCGTATCAGCATGGGTGTGGTATCAAAAGTGAAAAGGCCGAGCAACTTAGGATGCAATTAGTATTTTTGGTTATCTACGAAGAACCTTGTAGTTTCTTTTTCTTTAAATCTCTTTTTCTATTTGATATCTGTTGCTTTTGTTTTGTGTAGGAGAGAAAACTAGGTGGAGGTTAAGCTTCTTTCTTTGCTATGGACTTCTGAAAATTGGCTTTTATCTAATTATTTGAAGATTTTGTATGGGTCAGTAAAGTTTGATTGGAACTAACAAAAACATTTTGGGATGTGAAATGTTCTTAGCCAAAAGACATAAAGAAATAAAGCATTTTGGTATATTATCTGTAGACACTAATCTTAGCAACTGGAAATGGATCTTGAATCGCTAAAGGAACTGATGAGGGAAACAATTTATACCTTTTTTGGATTGGATCAAGGCATCAAACTTGTTGGCTGATGACATTGTGCCTCAAAATGGTTTCCTCGTGATGGACATAAGTTGAATCATGTGTGAGTAATACATCCGAGCCAAGTGCGCAAGACTTTGAAACTCATGTCAATAATATTCTTAAAAGACATCTAAAACAAATTGAAAGTTAAGGAAATATATACATAGGAAAGATGAGATCACTGCGAGTGTAGGTGCTCGCCATCGTCATTTTCCGTTTTGTTGTATATCTGTCTTTCTATCCACATCTCCTATATTCTTGCTAGTTGAGTATAAAAGGGCTTTATAACTGCTCATACCTGTAGAAAATGGCTTCAACTTGGTCACTTAGAGTGGTCTCTTGAAGTTGCACTATTTTAGAGGTATTGGATGTTTAAGTAGTCATATCTCCCTACATGTGAGTTTATGATTGACATTGATATGATAAATTGTGACATGTGGTTGATGATGTGCTATTGTCAAGTATTGCATGCAAGGAATTTAGAATGGTGGTCTCTGGTGCTAGTTGTGCCCTTTGTGTCTTGAAATAGGCTGATTAGGATGGTTTGCCTGATAATGACGGTGTTGTCAAAGATTGGTTTGAGGCGTGTTTTAGCCCTGAACTAGGTTCAAAATAGGCTGAGTGGTTCACCTTGCTTAGGCAGCGCTTTAGCCACTAAGCCGCTAAGACATGTGTTCCTCACCCTTGGATTGTGTATTGATGAAGAAAACACTAAAAATAATTATTTGGCTAATTATAATTTTTTTCAAAGCTTTTATCTTAATAATTGTTGTTTGTATTTATAGTTATTTATAGCTGTTTATATTTATAGTTATTATTTCTGTGTTGCATATATTTTTAATTGTTCTTTTCATTTGAGTCTTTCTTCATTAAAGCTTGCGTTTTATATGTGCTTTGCGCTTAAAGCTCCAACAGACTTCAATGCTTCTTCTTTTCGTTTTTTTTTTTTTTTTAAAAATTCGCATTTGATATCACTTCAACCTCTCGTCCTTCTTGTTAGGTTGGGTTCTTTTCCATTGAACAATTTCTCTCTCTTTGTTGGGCTGCGTTGGCCCTTATAACAATGTATGTCCCAGTTTCCCTTGAGATAAAATGAGTTGAGGTTAAGGAAGTTATTGCTTGAATTCCAAATCTTCCCCTTCAGATGCTAAACGACCCTTTTACTGTAGTGGCTAATTAGCTTGGCACATGTATCTGTTGTGGCACTCTTTTCAGTTGTGTGATCTTTAAATCTATTAACTGCTGCAGCGGATTAGTTCCCAATTTTTTTTGAGAAGCTTTGACCATCTGTTCTTCAATAACGGCGCTTCTCCATAGATCAGTACTCTTAAGTCTCAACTCTTAAGCTTCTCATTCTTAGGTTGCCTCCTCTGTATAGATTCTGTTGGTGGGATCAGGGAATCATTCTTCTAACATCTCATCTGGTCTGGTCTGAAGTACACTAGTCGACATACCAATAACTAGTAATTAGTGGTTGTTTGTCACTGAATACGTGCATGCAGTAGATTATGAATGAAATAATTTATGCATTTGTTTTTTCAGTTGATAGAAGACACTGAGGCGTTATTACAAGTCCTAGAGTCTCTATAGTTTTTTCAGTAGATATCCTCTAGCCTAGCAGTGTTTTGCTTCCTTTACCTGTAAATGTGGCTTCACAGCCTTTTTGTGAATTTAATACAAGCTTGCATTAAATTTATTGATTTGCCATCTCAAAAAAGTAGTTTCTTTGTCCAATTTAAGCATTTGATTTTTTGATGTTTAGTTTCTTTGTCCAATTTTATCTTACTTAATCCTTCGCCCTCTCTTACCAGTGAGGAATGGACTATTATTAATGTCAAGACAATATAATCTTGATACATTGTTACTATATATATTGAACTTTTGGTTGGTCCTGACATAGGACCAATGTGGTAAATCAATAATTCACTAAATTTATGCAATACTCCCTTTGTTTCAATTTGTGTTCTATTTTCCTTTTTAGTACAACAACAACATACTTAGTGTAATCGCACAAGTGGGGTCTAGAGAGGGTAGTGTGTACACAGCCTTACCCCTGCCTTGTGAAGGTAGAGTGGTTGTTTCCAATGGAACCTTGGCCGAACCACCAAAGTAACTCATATAAAAAATAGTATGAAAAGGAAATAAGTAGTCCTTTTCAGTATGTTTAAAAAAGAAAACTTTCTATGTTTAGTAACTCTTTAATTGCAAAACTCCACTTGGCTTGTGTAAGACCACGAGATTCAGAGGTCATTTTGGCACATTATACACATCTTTAATTTAGAATCACACGATTCAGAAGTCTTCTTAACTTAAAGTTCACATCTCATCAAACGAAGACACATAAAATGAAATGTAGGGAGTAATACAATTGAAAAGAAAACATAGGTTCATCGAAGTGTATAATTTTGATAATCTCCTTATTACTTAATTGGGAGGTTTTTGCGAAGAATGTTTAAATTTTTTTTTGGATAACTGTGAAATTTACTTGGGCCAGTGGGCAGTGGCACTTGGTTCTGAACTCTGTTGATCTGAGCTTTTCCACTTAAAAACCAAGATTTTGCCTGTGGAAGGTCTCGAGCCTGTGATGTGCATCTAACCCACATCTCACGGATCCTGCCCTGCGATCTTACTACTAGACCAAAGCCCTCGGCTCTCTAATATTGGAAATTAATGTCTCCTTGGACTTTTTCCGTGGCTTTCTTAATGCATGTAGAAACTTTGGTGTATTGTGCTAACAAGGAAGAGTTGTTGTGCTGTTGTTAATGCGTCTTTGCATGAGAGTGGTTCAGCTCAACTACTGAATAACTTTTGGTGAGTTGAGTTTTTTAGGTTGTATTCATAAAATGCTTCATTCTCGTTTTAAATCTCTTTACACCTTTGATGAGAAATCACAGGTTTTATTTTACCATTTGATATATTTGATGTTCTTTTTATAGATTGCTTCTTGACTTACTAATTATGGAAATATATTGACCAATATACATCTTTTTGATAAAGTTAACTAAGTATACATCGAGTTACATTTTATATATTTCTCTTTCTTATGAGTGTATTCCCAAGAGAATGGCACCTTTCTATATTTGGAAGCCTATAAATTTTGAACTTCCCATTTTACCCTTAATGGCTTGCTCTTTACAGTGTCATGGCATGTTTAAGACCACAAGTTTTAAGGGTAGTTTTTGTATGTGCCAAAAGTCTTTCTTTTTGTCTTAAACTCTGTGAACAATCTAATAGTGCCATACAAAATAAAATTGAGGGAGTGACTGATTAATTTAACGGCTAAATAATGTACTTATTAATTAATAAATGTTCATGGTCCCAAGGTTTTTATTAGTACATCAACATAGAGTTGAATTTATACCTCTGGGACTGCTGTATTTTTTCAATAATTAATAGAGTATTTCTTATTGTTATTCAGGTCAACAATGCACACAGTTATTCTTGTATGGACCTTTACATCTTTGCAACCCCATATCGTGTGACATGGGATTACTATGCTTTATCTCGTGAACATACTGTTCAGATCAAAGAGTGGGAGTCTCAAGCTGAGTTAGAATATGTGAGTTGCAATTATTTTTCATAAACGGTACTTCATGGACATTAATATAAGCATCAGTTATGAAAAGAGTAATGGACTCTAAAATACAAATGCAGGTGAAACGCAAAGGAGTCTCAATTTTCCTTATGCAAGCAGGAACTTTAGGAACCCTTAGAGCACTATGGGATGTTTTCCCTTTGTTCACAAACACTGCATGGGGTGAAAACTCAAATATCGGATTTCTGAAGAAACACATGGGTGCTTCATTTGACCAACGTCCTCAACCATGGGTCAGCAACCTTACAACTGAAGACATACATTCTGGAGATTTTCTTGCAATATCAAAAATTAGAGGGCGTTGGGGTGGTTTTGAGACGTTAGAAAAATGGGTATCTGGAACTTACGCTGGCCATAGTGCTATTTGCTTGAGGGATGCTGAAGGAAAGCTGTGGGTTGGAGAATCTGGACATGAGAATGATAAGGTACATTTACATTTTTTTGGCCTTCACATGAAGGTACTATTTCCATTGCTCTTTCTTTCATTGGGAGCAAAGAAAGATTTATAATTATGTGGTTTCATGGACTTTTATGTTACGTGCTCAACAATCATTCTAGCGACAAGTATGCATCAAAGAATGGAAAGGGACAAAAGTGTCCCTTTTTGTGTATGTCTAAAATAATCCGCATATAGAATCTGATTGTTGCAAGCATGTGGCTTTTGGTTAGACTTTATCATGGTGTTTGGGTTGGCTTCTCTGAGAAGAAGTTGCAGTCTCTTGTTTTAGATATTATTTTCGACTTTTTGATGGATCATAGTAACTAGAAAGGTGGAATTTTTTGCCTCCATTTACAAAAACACATATGTTACATTTCAAAAGCTTCTTTCTTTATTATATTTGTACTTTCATATATCAACTATGGCATTCATTCAGATTATGGAGTTCATCAAGTGGAAGATGAAACATGCTCCTCTTCTTCTTTTTGTGCATTAGAGATTTTTACCTTTTCCTACATGAGATGCAAAGGATATCAGTGTATTGCCACCGAACATTACAGAGTTAGCATAATTGAGCTTTGAGAGTCATTATGTTTTAAAAATAGTTGCGAGAAAAAAATAATTATTGCAGTGGAGTTAAAGGAAAAAAAGAGGAAAATCTTCAAGAGTCTTAAGCTTTTCTTTTTCTCCTAGCCTCTTAAGTCGCTTTCTGAGGTAAAGGAAAAAAATAAGAGAAAAATCGTCACGAAGCTTATTTTTTCTCCCTAGCTTCTGTCGCTAGTTTTTGTTTTTACAAAAATTAAATGTTACTATGTAGCTAGAATTCAACTCTTCTTTGCTGCTGTCGTTCTCCTTTCTTTTACTTGGTTCTGATATCCTTATGGTGTAGTTAGCAGCCTATCCTATAGCTAATTAGCTTTTAAGAATGATATCTGGGAGATATGGCTTGTTAGATTTGAAGTGTTCAATTGATTCCGTATCTAGTGAAAATAAGCACCTTAATGCAGGTACAATAGACATTACCCGATACTACAAATCAATTTGAATAACTCCCGAGGGAAGTGTAGTATGGGGCGGTTTCAGGGTATGGACTGCCTAGTGATGCATATACGAAGTATACAACTTTAAGCATTAGTACAACTATGTGACAGTGCTGAGTTCAAATGCCATGTTGTATTGCTATCATATCAAATGATGTGATCCCTGTACAAAAGTTGCCTTATCTTTAATCAGATGAAGTACTCAGAACACCATGTTCCAAATTGTGTAGATTGAGGTAGTGTCTGGTAGTGGTTGAACCAAAATACCAGGGTAGGTTGGGTGTGGGGTTGAACCAAATAAGAAAACTGTTAGGGGTTGTTCGGTTTGAAGACAAGTTATGCCGGGATTGGTTATCCTGGTATTATTTCTCATTGACTATTTGATTTGTCGTATTAAAAATAACATGCATTGCATAATTTCTAAGGATAAGTTGTTTGTTTGCAAAAATACCCTCCACCTTACATAGTAGAGAAAGGGTTTGAGGGACCTCAGGGGTATTTTTGTCATTTTCATTGTTTTATCCCTGTACTATTATTCCACCCTCTGGCAGGATAACTTATCCTGATACTAATCCTTGGTATAACTTATCCAAGGATTAGTAACCAAACAAGGGATAAGACAATACTAAATTTTTATCCCAAGACTATCTATGACTATGCTTGTCCAACATACAAAACGACCCCTTAAAAGTGGATAGACATGATTACTGTTAAATTATGAACCAACTTGTTTGTGTATCTACTTTCAGGGAGAAGATATAATTGCTATGTTACCCTGGGAGGAATGGTGGGAGTATGAACTGACAAAAGATGATTCCAATCCACATATTGCATTGCTGCCTTTGCACCCTGATCTCCGTGCCAAGTTTAATCAGACTGCTGCTTGGGAATATGCACGAAGCATGGCAGGCAAACCATATGGTTTCCATAACCTAATATTTAGCTGGATAGATACTATTGACGGAAATTATCCCTCTCCCTTGGATGCTCATCTGGTATGCACCATCTATTCTTTCTGATCATAGGTGTGCCAATTTTTCTCTTGTTTTGAAGTGTTTCCTTCCATAACCTTTTAATAATCCTTTTACTTTGTAGTTCTTTTCATTTGACACTTTATTCAATTTTTCTGCTTTGGCTCAAGCATTGACCTATGTTCTTTCAGATAAAGATTGTTATTGACTGGTGCATTTAAGATTCTAGACGTGTGAACTGTGAACTGAAATAAGTGATTAGCATGCATGTGCCTTTTCCAAGAAGACTATTGAGCTGGTCAGGTTTTGGTGTGTTGAACAATATGTTGAATTGGTTTTGATTTTAGTTTTATGTTTTTTTTATAGAATAGATCTTCATTTTTACACATAAGAGATTCGAAAATAACACACGAGATCTTTGCATGATCATTTTCTTGCATCCAAATTGTAAAGCGTCCAAGTGACTGGTTTCCACTTATTAGCTTATGATAGCTTAAAGTTCATCAGAAGGTTCATGCCATATCAATTTGGCTGAGATGAATTGATATCAGCAGTTGGTTTCGTGGAAATATAATCGGACTCTGAACTGCCATGGTCAGTGGGGATCTAAAATATAATCTTATGCACTGTTGTGCAGATGTTCTTATGTGCAAGAACATCAAAATATCATATGATGACGCTCACACTTTTATTTACTTTTGAGATGTATGAAAGAAGGTTGAACACGAGAAGAATGATGAGTGTATAGTGGGAGACATGGAAATAGTGCTACTGTATTGCTTTAGGCCTCTTAAATTTGGTGCATTTGTGAAATTTCACCAGCTTTAATTTGTTGTTGATATGTTACTTGGTACAGGTTGCTTCTGTCATGACTGTTTGGAATCACTTACAGCCCGCATATGCAGCTAACATGTGGAATGAAGCCTTAAACAAACGACTTGGAACTCAGGTCGTATCTGTTTTCTTTAATTAGTGAGCTGCTATTTATTGAGATAAAAGTTGGACAAAAAATACACTCGGAGCAGCTGTTCATCTAAAGATAATACATGTCTCCATTAAGTAACTAGTTTAATTAAGTCGACCAAATTACTATGAAATGAAGAAAGCTGAATAACATAACAACTATAGTTTGCCCTGAAAATGCACAATGGTTGGTTAAAAGCATGCTGTCAAAATTCTCTAGCAAAAAGCCAAGAGAGTGCAGGCTTTTTCCATACATCTGATATGATGGACAACTACTGTTGAATGAGGATCTGAATTTTGTGTCCATGCAGGGCCTTGATCTTCCTGATATTCTTGTCGAAGTTGAAAAGTGTGGGTCATCTTTTGCCAAATTGTTGACTATCCCAGAACAGGATGACTGGGTTTATAGTGATGGGAAATCAACATCTTGTATTGCTTTTGTTCTTGAAATGTACAAAGAAGCAGGACTATTTGGTCGACTTGCAAGTTCAATTCAGGTTACAGAATTCACGGTGAGTTCGTTAGATGGATTTTGAAGTTCCATTTTCTGGGTTAGGTGGCTTTTAATTTTTAGTTGTTTGCCCCTGAGCATTGGGGTGCAGTAAATGGATGAATCTGAACCTATTGCATTCGTAGTAGTATTTTTTGCTTGTCCTGTCATATTATTCACATATGCCTACCAAGTATATATTTTGGTCTATCGATTCCCTCTTAGTTACTTCCCCTGTGTCGACTGCTCTATTTTTGTGCTTGGGTTATCCTGAAATGCATACATGGTTTACTTTCCCTTTAAAAAGAAATGTTTCCGCTATACCCTCGACTACTGCAAAAAAATTTCACCAAATAGCCATGAGAGGAGCCAAGGGCCCACGTTTATACTGTCTAAACTTGGTCTATTTTCTGTTTTGGGCCTACTTCTATATATATATATATATATATATAACTCTTGCATTAACAGTTAGTGAAAGAAAGTGCTTCGACCCTTTTTGGTGCATCTAACTCAAAGGCATATAGAGTCTTGTATCAAATTTCATTGAGATACTAATAAACTGGTAGGGGTCTGCAGCCCATGCTTTCATGAGGTAATGGTCTTAAGTTCTCACTTGTTGTTTCGAAGTGCAGATAAAAGATGCTTACTCACTCAAGTTTTTTGAAAACAATACAAATCAGTTGCCTAAGTGGTGCAATGCGGATGACACAGTGAAGCTTCCTTTCTGTCAAATTCTAGGGAAGTACCGTATGGAATTGCCTGGATACAATACAATGGATATATACGCCCATATGAACGAAAAGTGCCCATCAATGCCTCCAAAATACTACAGGCCACAAAGTTGTTGACAATGATTTTTATGCCCAGCTATCTTGCTGTAGTTTAAGGTATGTATGTACAAGGATTGTTGTTCCAATGCTTAACAGGTTAGTGTGACAATTGAGTTAGATTTATAACGAAATTCGTAGGAAAAAAGAAAGAATGCTAATGAACTTGTATGTCAAAGCAGACTTGGAATTGAAGTGTAAATATTGTAGTAGTAGTTGTGTTGATTTGTTCTAACTTTATAGATCCTGAAACAATCTGCAGTTAATATTACCACAAATTTGTTCTATTTCTTTGCTATTGTGGAAGCCTATATGTTGTATAAAAAGTACTGATATACTGTAAATTTGGAAATGGCAAGTGATTTAAACAGAAGTTGAATAAATATTGGTTGAAAATCCCATCAAAAGTTGATATTCTTAAACAATGTAATTACTACTCCCTTTGTCCCAATTTAAGTGTTTTACATTCATTTTTGTTTGTCCCAAAAATAGTGCATTTTTCTATATTTAGTAAGTTTTTTAATTTCAACATTCTACGTAACAAGACTATGAGATTAAAAGAACTACACACGTCTTTATATTAAAAGTAGAAGATTCAAAAGTGTCGATTTATTTCTAGTACTCCGGGTCTAGTCAATTGAGACACTTAAATTGAGACGGAGAGAATATTATATTACATATTTTGAAGTCATCGCTAGTTTAGTTGATGGTTACCAGAGTAGAATCACTTTCTTTAGAACCCCAAATCGGCAGCTGACATGATCATATACTTTGCGAGAAATGGTCGAACACCTAAACTTAGATAGAAGTAGTTTGCTCATTCACAATTACTATCACTAAAAAGTTGACTTTCTTATTTTATGGAGTTTCGGAGATTGAATTTTGTTACTTCAGTCCTGTATAACTAATCAATTGCACTCCTTTATTTTATACGCTGGCAAAAAGAACGCGAACATGACGAACTCAGTCGCTCCCAATTCAAGAATATAAATTCAAAAAAATTTATATAGGAGCTCGTCGAATTTCATGGAGTTTCGGCATTTTTCAATTCCCAAAATCGCAACTATAAATTCAACTAATCCAGTGTTTTCAGTTTCAAACAACTAACAACCAACATTTTAATTAACAAGTTTCAAATATGAAGATCCAAGACACACATGTACAATTTTTGACCTTTTGACGTTAAACAAAGTTCAAAAAATAATAAATCAAAGAAAAAGGAAAAAATAAAATAATTTTTTCGCTTGTCAAATGAGTAGATTTCTGATTTCACCAGTCAACATAAAAATATTGTTATGGCTTTTCAAGGGTGTAATAAATTTAATTTAAAGAAGTTTAAATTGAAGTGTGAAGTCGGAAATCCAGATATAGGTTAGGAGGACGAACTATTTTCTCTAAGAAAACCACTTATTTTCCCGAAAAATATTCTCATGCAGAACACACACCCCTCTCACTTTCTGTTTCTACCATTGGAAAGAATGAAAGAAAATTGAAAGGCCACTCTTCCTCTCTGATCCTACAAGGCTTGTACTCAAAGTCTCAAACACAGAAAGTAGCATTTTAGACAATTTCTTCATCACATCACCTAAAGAACAAATTAAGAAAGTAACAAAACAATGACCCCTCTAAATGCTAAACATAAGAGCTTTTGATTCCCAACCTTGACCATTTTCTGGTCTTTTTTCGCCCCGGATGTGTCATTCCATGGAGAAGACAAGGTACAACTTCAGAAGAAATTGAACCACATCCGTATGAGTGTTGTCAAGGTCTCTCCGAGCTAAGGGATGCGAGAAATCAGATATCACTTTTGATTCCTCTCTTTAACCATCCGTGTTTGGACTCCTCGTTCTAATAAGCTCTTCGCCATGAAGCACCTGGTTCTCCATCAGATTTTCCTGCACTGCCTTCACTCGTGAAATCACAATTCTTTCAGGATTTACACAGGATGGATGTACAATATCTAGAATATGAAATGAGCAGGCTAGGTTTTCCTAGTTTACCTGTAAAAGCTCTGTCATCCTGCCAATCCCGTAATTCATCAATGGTTTTGAAACAGAGATGGGAAGAGGGGAATCCATAGAATCGCTTGTTTCTATAGAAGGAGGCTCATTCATGTCGCCAATATCTCGTTCCACGACCACATTCAAGTTCCCTGCTGACAACTTATGAGAGGCCTCAACGCCATTGGTCATTTCAATAAGTGATCCATCAGGTGGCAGCGTAGCCAAGGGAGCAATGGTTGGCAAACTTCTCTCCTTTAGAGCAGCTGTCATATGAGCAGCTTGGGATGAATCTGGAGGAGCTTGTGTAGTAGGTGGAAATCCATTGGTCGGGTTGACAGGTTGAAGGACAACAGGAACAACAGCACTGCAGGCTCCCACCAAATGGCCAGAAGGAGGAGCTGTTGTTGGAGCCGATAAACTTAGCTGAGGCCTCCGATTATGGCCATGTACCTGAATTTGGTTTCTAATGGGTAGATGAATGTCATTCCTTATAATCATCGGAACATGTGGTGCCACATCATTTTCTGCTGTGACAGGATCAAAATGCCCCGGCTTAAAAACAACACCCCTGAAATTTAAGTCGCCAATCCTAACATTCAGAAAATAACCAGCATCAAATGCAGTTTCGACAACACCTGTAACAGCCTGACCTATCATTTCATCATTTGCAACATTAACCGTATCTACTTGTTGGGGTCGGATCTCTTTTGTTTGTTTAATCCCTGATGGAAAATGAGCAGTTTTTACACGCTTTAGGTTGCTATCCTTGCGTGGCCGTCCTCGCCCCCGCTTGACAGGAAGAGTTACTGCACCATAGGAGCTGTTCCCTTGAATAGCTTCTTGGCTCATTCTCAGAAGTTGCTGTCGAGTATCTAAACTTCCGTCCTGCTAGTCTTTTGTAGTACTTGCCTGGAAAAGATCAGCTCTTATTTTGACTTGGAATAACTATTAATATAAAAATGTATCGCTTCTATTCTAGGATTGCAGTTTGGGATAAAGGTGGAGAATCCATTTAGGTTTCCAAGCTAAAAGTTAGTACAAAAGCTGGACAGTGAAGTGTTGAAATTATAAGTTAAAACTTAAAACAATGACTGTAACGGTTAATGGCATATAGAGAGATTACGAGACTTTCCATTTCAACGGGATTCTCGTCTCAAGGGCATTTCCGCGGTAAGTGTGTAAAGGTCAATAAGAAATTAGATTAAACTGGCATAACCATCAAATAAGCCAAATATGATGATCATAAAAAAAGTTTAGGAACAGAGACAGACGAGTAAATATTATTAGGAGAAAACGATTATAACTTCATGGTACTTTTATTTTGAGTCGAGGATCTATCGGAAACAATCTCTCTACCGCAGAAAGGTAGGGGTACATCCTACCCTCCCCAAAGCCCACTTGTCGAATTACATTGGGTATGTTGTTGTTGGTTAATATCCAAGACTAAGTAGGACTCAGCAGATTCGCATAAAAGGAATTCTTCCAAATTCCTTTTTCTATCTTCCCTTCCCTCTCCCTTCTTTTTGCCATCTAAGTTTATTTTTCATGGTGAGTTATGTCTTAGACTGAAAAGAACAAAGATGTACGGAAGGAATTTTTTATCATGTGTCCAAGTTGCAGGATAGTTGTTAACGTCATTTCTCCATCAGTTTGTTATTAGGACCAAAAGGCAGAGCAGCAGTACAACTAATGGCTCTAAGTAAGGAAAAATGCTATCGACAACTCAGAAAAGCATATCTGATACCCATGTAACTACCCAAAGCAAAAAACGTCATGCCACAAGACACAGCAACTTTATCCAGCCCAGAGTTGAGTTTAACATACCTTATAACGGGACTAGTGAAACACTTCTTTCCTAATCAGGACATTTATGCACATGTGTGACAAAATTGTTGGGCGAATAATATACATAAAAAAGCAACAGACATGGACCAAAGTAATAAGTCAAGGAAAAAAATGATAATATTTAAACCAGATTTACTGCAAGTCATCAGCAAGGATATATAACCTTTGTACATGAACATGTGATTTGGTTATGATTGTTAAAGAAAATCAATATCTGAAAGTACTTATTAATCTAATCCAATAATGAACAGCTAACAGTACAATTAACTTATCCCATAAAGCCCAAGTCACGGAACTACATCATCAAAATATTGCAAAAGGAAAATGTACACCCGAGGTTTTTGAACCAACAAGCAGGAAAAACAGAAGATGACTGCAAACCATCTTCTAAAGATGGCGCGGTATTTTAGGAAGGAACAGAAAAGAAGTATCCTCTCAAATGCGGAAGGGTGCGCCAATGGAATGCATTTAGGTTATCAAGTACAATTCCTAATATATGCATGCAATTCTAAAACATCAACTAAGAGATTAACAAGACACGAGTATTTTTGCTCCAAAGCAGTCAAGATAAATAATAAGCTTGTGGTGGGAAGTTTACTACGACCATGATTGCTCAGATACTGTGATGCCACTTTTGCCAATTCTTTAACTTTTGAAATGCTATCTGATGAATTATTAGAAAACAAACTCAAAGAACACTTACTGATTCACCAGCGGAGCTGAAGAGCTAGAAATAAACTACTAAAGCATCTTCCATTTATAGTGGAAGTATACTAACCAGAGAGCAAAGAATATTTGAAACTACTTTCGAACCATCGCACAGATTCCGATTCAACTACCGTAAGAACAAAATGGAAGGGCAAAAAGGATTCTATGAGCAGATGTGAAAGCTCTATCAATAGAAAGATTCTAGCTTTCACTTACATTGTTATCTGAATTCATCTGGAAACACCTCAACTGAATTTTTACAAGACATCACATGATAAATGCATAGCAAACTTGGACTTTACACTAGGGAAGACCAATAAAAGCTCTTATTCACTCATAGCATAGGAATTATCAAATGTATAATGTTAATTCTCATTTCACCAATACTTCCTAAAAGTTATACTGTCACTTTTGATAACCAAGTTATCCCCGGTGAGTTAACACACTGAACCCCAATTGGCCCATATGTTCGAAACTTGGGGAATATATCAGCTCGCTCCTCTGGCCTGATCCCAGGTAAATACTAAGCTCCTTGTCGATGGCAAGGTTCAAACTCGTGACACAAGTTCTATCCATGAATCCCATGTTATCTCCTTTACCACTGAACCAAAGTCCTCAGGGAGAATCCCGTTCTTTTCTTTTTTTTGGTGACGGTGGAGTCCATGCTAGCCAGCATGCACCTCAATTATTCCATCGGATACTTGCTATCTCACTAGTATTGGGTAACTCAATCCACTAAGACTTAGGCAGATGAAAATAAATTATCTAGTGTTTTTGCCTCCGCAGGGATTTCAACATGAGACTTCAAGGTTCTCCTCCCACTTCATCGACCATTATAGGGCCGACCAAAGTAGACACTTAAACTTGTACAAAGTTGAACAAATAGACAAATGTGTGCTACGTGGCATCCTACATGGCAATTTTCATCCTACGTGGCGTTCTATGTGTATTATGTCACGTACGACTCATGTGTCTACTTGTTCAATTTTATACACGTTAAAGTGTCTACTTGTGCACATCCAAAGTTGAAGGGCATAAACGTAAAATGAGACCAAGTTAAATAACACATTTATGTATTATGACCTTTTTTTCTCTTCAAAATTTCAATCATTGCATCAAGCTTATTGAAGCAATGAAAAGTAATATCTAGTTATCAACTAGATGAATTGGATTTCATTATCTATTATTTTGCATCTAAAATTTGTTGTTTTTGACATTTTTATTTCATAGACTGATATTGTCTCTTTAGTTACTTATTAGAATTTAAATATGATAATTAGAAAATACACACAATTTCAATTATTCAAAAAAAAAAGAAAGAGAAATGCTGAAGCTTTAATACAATCCCACAAAGGAACACTTGATATTATTTTAGAAAACAAAAGAATGATAAATCTGAAAATGTATTTCAAGAGTTAGATGGTTTAGAAATTGAAAAAGGAATTATTAAAAAAAATCAATTATAAATAAATTTGAATATGAATACTAGAAAAATAAACTTCAAAAAAAAAAAAATTAAAAATTCTTTGACATCTTTTCGTAATTCTATTAAGTTTGAACATAAGGTCTATTTATTCCAGAAGCAAAATAACTACTTACGAAATACTGAAACTGAACGAACAAACATTAGATTTATTTTCAACGAAAAAAATTAAAATGCAAAATGCATAAAAATATACAAATTTCAATCTTTAACACAATTAAAAACAAAATCAACAGTTGCCGACTAAAAAGAATAAAATGCATAAATTAACCTAAAAAAAAAAACCATACCTTGAATATTAGCCTGCTAGAAGATAAGAAGAATTCAAAAATGGGGAAATAAACAAACAGTAGTTGTGGTGAAATTATAAACCCTAGATTTTGTTAATTAGCAAAGATGGAGAGGAATAATTAGGTAATTAATTTACTCTTCTCTAGAATTTAAAGAGTGAGGGGGGAAGGATTGACATTAATGATATCATTTTATTTTATTTTGCCTAGAGCGTGAATAAAGAGAGAGAGAATGGTATTTCTGACTCAATTTATGTGATGTAATTTAATTTAGCACGAAATTTTTAAAATAATATATGAAATTTCAATCTAAAATTAGTCATACATAGAAAAAATCATTTTGGCCAGAATTTGATCAGAATGGTAAAATAACATATTTTACACTATGTTATTAGAGTTGTCAATATGGGTTAGCCCACCCCATTCGGGCTAACCTATACATTCTTTGAAATTGATGGGTCAGGTCGGGCTAGCCTATATTTGGTGTGAGCCAGAAAATGGTCGGCCTAGCCCACAAGTACATGGGCTATGGGTTTTGTCGGGCCAGTCCTTTTTTAAAAAAAAAGTATTTTTTTTATAATTTTTTAAATTAAATTATAATTTAAAAATATTATCATAAATATTGACAAGACAATATTACATGGTGTTAGTGTTACTACTTGTTAATCAAATTCACAAATAAAATTATCTTTATAATATTTATTAAGTTTGATTTCAAGTAAAAACATAAATAACTATATAGAAATATTAACCTAATTGTTTTCCAATGATCATAATAAAACACAAAAACTAGAAATTTTAGGGAATTTTAATTTTATGTAGTACATAGTTTATAAACATAATTTGTATGTAATATTTCAAACTTTAAACAGATTTTGAGTTTAGACTCTTATTATTTTAAATACTCTATTTTATTTTTATTTTTTAATTAATTTTTATTTGGCCCACGGGTCGATCCTATCCATATTTCTCAAGCCCCACAAATTGGCAGACTTATTTAGGCAGAGCTAAAAAGCTTTTTTCTTAAATGGGCTCCAAAAATCATAGCACAACCCTATAAAATCACGGGTTAGGCCAAGTCAGCCCAACGGGCCTAGCCCATATTGACAGCTCTATATGTTATTTTACCTTTTTGAACCTTTTTACTCTTTTAACTTTAATGCCTTTTAATTAAAAATGAAAAAACGATTAATTTATTTTAAAATAAAAAAAAAACTATAGACTTTTTAAATTTCTGACTATTTAGCATTACCATTTGTAGTTGTGTGATATAAATAGCTGATTAGACATTTGAGCACTCAAAGATTTTTGTGAGTTTCTCATTTATTACAAAGTATTTTGCGTCCTCTTTCACAACTATTTAGATTTTCTATTGGGTTGTCCGACTTTTAAGTATGTCAAGGGTAAATGAATATTTTAAAATTAAATTATTACTATATAGAAACGTGTTATTCTTTTTAGATTTTATTAATAAGGAAAGCGAGTTGTATCAATTGAAACTTTATGTTCAATTTCATTTGATTTTTTCTTTTGTTTTTTCGTTTTCAAAAATGATGTTTCTTTATTTATTTTTTTAATTTAAATTTTTCTATATGACTATTTTAGAAGATAAACAAACATATTTCGATATTTTTATATATTTTTAATTTAAGATTATTAGATTAAAAAATATTACTCACTCTAGTTCAAAATGAATAAATTTTTGACCATTTTTTTGTGGTCTAAAATGAATATAATGAATTTTTCAAAATCCAAAGATTGTATGAATTTTATTTTTTTTCAAAATTATCTTTTATTTAATGGAATTTTCCACAATACGTTTTAGGAGAGTTTTGAAAAGAAGCAAAAAGGTAATATTTATATATTATCTTTTAATTAAGAAAAAATACATAAAAACCCCATAAACTTGGAAGTACAATTTATTTTAGCACTTAATCTACACAAACGTTTAACTACTCTCTTAATATCTTTTAAGTGATTTAAACACTCCTAAGGAGTGACATGACAAAGAGAGTGAATATGTTCTCCTAAAAGCACGTGAAAAAGGAGAAAAAAATGCTGAATTTTGTAAAATTGTACACATGATTTTTTTTTATTGGTCAATATATAATTGATAGTTTTAATAGTTTTTCTTAATATATTACCTCTTTAAAAAAATATGTAAATTTTCTTATTTAGAGGTAATGGAAATTTGTGGGTCCCCTTTTTGATTTCTTTATGTTTTTTCTTTTCATTTTGTTGTATTCCCCAAAGCACCTCTTTCTCCATTGAATACCTATTCCTCTGTCTTGATCCCGACTCCTATTCACTATTTTCATTTCACTAGAGAGTTGGAGAATGTACGTATATTTTCACAATTTTTTGAGTCATCTCTGGGCATTTAGGGGCCAATTATCAAGAATTAGGTGATTTTCTTAGTTTTTCGTGTATGTTAGCCCGTGAATTGGTGATATCACTTACATACAATTTTTTTGTGAAACTATTATGGAACCCTCCGTATGGAGTTGGGGGAGCTATACGTACAGTCTCACAATTTTTAGAGTCATTTTAGGCAATTAGGGGCCAATTTATAGGAATTAGGTGATTTTTTCCCAATTTTTCATGTGTGCTAGTCCATGAATATTTTGAAGATATGACTTTCAGATGATTTCTTTGTGAAACCTTAAGGAACCATTCGTAGGAAGTTGGGGGAGCAGTGCGTACAGTCTCACAATTTTTAGAATCCATTTTTGGGCATTTAGGGTCAAATTTACAGGAATTTGACGATTTTCTTATTTTTTGTGCGCGTAAGCCTATGAATATTTTGGTCATATGACTTCCGGATGATTTCCTTGCAAACCATTTATGGGACTTTCCGTAGGGAGTTGAGAGAGCAGTACGTACAGTCTTATAATTTTTTTGAGTCATTTTTGGGAATTTAGGGTCAATTTACAAGAATTAGGTGATTTTCTCAATTTTTCGTGTGTGTTAGCCCGTGAATATTTTTGTGATATGACTTCTAGACGATTTCTTTGTGAAACCTTTACGGAACCCTCCGTAGGGAGTTGGAGGAGCAGCACGTACAATCTCACAATTTTTAGAGTCATTTTTGGGCAATTAGGGGTCAATATACAAGACGTATACAATTTTCTGATAAGTTTTTCGTGTATGTTAGCCCTGAATATTTTTGTGATATGAACCAGATGATTTCTTTGCGAAATTTTTACGGAACCTTCTGTAGAGAGTTAGGGCATTGGGGAAGAAGTACATATAATCTCACAATTTTTAGAGTCATTTTTGGGCAACTAGGGGCCAATATACAGGAAATATGCGATTTTCTTAATTTTTCGTGTGTTAACCCATAAATGTTTTGGTGATCTGGATTCCGAACGATTTCTTTGTGAAACTTTTATGGAACCCTCTATATGGAGTTGAGGGAGCAATAGGTGTAGTCTCACAACTTTTAGAGTCATTTTTGGATAATTAGAGCTCAATATATAGGAAATAGGCGATTTTCTCAATTTACGTGTGTGTTAGCTCATATATAATTTTGTGATATGGGTTCTAGATGATTTCTTTATGAAACCATGGAATCCTCCGTATGAAGTTGGAGGAGCCGTACATACCGTCTCACAATTATTAGAGTCCATTTTGAATATTTAGGAGCCAATTTTTTTTTATAGGAATTAGGTGATTTTTTCAATTTTTCATGTGTATTAGGCCATGAATATTTTAGTGATATGAATTCTGAACGATTTCTTTACTGAGCCTTTACATTATAAAAGGTTTCCTCTTCAAGTTTTCTAGGCTTATATATAAGATATATTAACTTCTCTCCGCTTAGAGTGACAAGAAAATTACACCCTCAGTTTATTTTTAGAAATACTTATTTCTCTTAATTTAATTATTATATATCACATTTAAAGATTAATGATTTTTCAGCTTCCCTTTTTTTTCTTTTTCTTTTCTAAAATACGTTTTACAGATTTAAGATTTTTTATTTTTGAAATTACATTCAAATATTTTTGATACTATCGACTTCGAGTATTATTTAAATAAATCAAAGTACACATGATGATATATGGATCAAAGTTTGTTTTCAAATTTTTTTTTTAATTGATTAAATGAACTAAAGAAGAAAAAACACATTCAAATACTTTTAAATGTAAAGTATCACCCGAAAAAGAAAGAAAAGTAATTTGAAAACATGATCCCCTCTGTCTGTTTTTCTCTCCATTTTCTTGTCATTTTGGTTTAGTACTCTGCTTTTATTTTATAAAAAATATATACTCTCGTTTTAATGTGAATTGTAACAATTATTTTAAGGAATATTTTTAATTATATTTATATGACGAAAATTACAGTTTACGATATTTTAACTGAATAAACTTTTTAAATATTTACATATTAACTTGAAAATTTTAAATTAGTTCTTATCTAAATTTAATTTTAAAGTTTAATTAAACCAACCTCAATAAGTTAAAAACATTCAAAAAGTTTGACAATAGAGTTCCTGCATATTGACTACTTAAAATAAGAACTTCTATTTTTCTATCGATTTACAGGCTTAACCTTCGATCGAGCTACAAGTACAAATAGATAGGCCTTTAGGGGGAAGGAGAAGGTCGGTTGACCGCTTATCTTTTCAAACAATCTACGAACTCTGTAAATTGAGACAGAGAGAATAACTAAAATAGACGTAGAAGAGATCAATTAAACTTTACAAAACAACTAATTGTCATTTTTATATATAAAAGATCTGAAAAGAAGATCAGTTTCTTCTGTTCAAATTTGAAAATTGATTAGAGATCTCATTTCCTCGAAACTCTCCTACTACATACACCTATATACACTACATATAGACAAATTAATGATAACCCTTCCTAACTCCAAAAAAAAAAAAAAAAAAAAAAAATCACCTAATTTATTAAACGTCTTCTGGTATACTTTGTAACGCAGGCCTCCATGAGTTGTTATGCAGTTCAAATCTTTCACTAACGTTCATCAACTGCGTCAACAGTTGATGAACGGATAAGCCTTGAACGTCTGCTTTACCCATCAACTCCGTCAATTGCGTCTTCGTGATCTTAACCTTAACCTCTTTTATTATAGGTATCGAAGAATGAATGTTTTCCTTACATTCTCCTATGAGGAGTTGATGATGATTTTCGTCTAACTTCATCGTTTTACGGTGGCAGAAATCTTCATTGATTTCTGGCACCGTAGACGGGAAGCCCCAGTCTTCACCACCCCATTGCATGGATGACTCTTTTCTTATACAATTTCCCATATGTATAAATTGAATATAAATGTATGAATTATGAATCTCAATAAGTAAGGATTTTTTTTTTGTAAAATGAGATTTGTGACATTTATATATATTGATGATTGAGAATGAAAGAGTTTATATGAGGGGAGATGTTTGACCTAATCCTTTGGTGGGTCCAAGTTTACCTATTTTTAGATTAGGTCTTATATTGCTTAAAAGCAAGTAATCGTACCTACTATGTTATGTTTGTTGGAGGAATCTATTGGCTCACGTTCTTCTCCTCTTAATTTTATCTTCCTTTATTCCACTCTCACACCAATAAACGTAACAACAACGAATTTTCTTTACCTCAACGCGACGAGTTCGATTCAGAAGACAAATTTCTTCTGAAGGTAAATTTCTTATTTTTTACTGATAAGAGATTTTGAATTTGAGATTTTCAACATGAAAGTCCTAAATTTAAATCGCTGGACCATCTTGAAGGATAGATGTGACAACAATAATAATAACGTATTTAATATAATTTTATAAATGAACTCTAAAAAGGATAGAATTAACTCAAATCTTACTTGTATCTCTGTGAAAGTAGAGAGACAAGTATTTTCCACTGGCGATTTTTTTAAAAAACAAAATTGTAAGAGGAGAATAATAGTAAAATAGCAAGAAATAAAATAAATGAACTAACACGTATTAGTAAGATATGCAACAAGATGAAATTTGCATGTAATTACATAATAATAAATTAATTTAACTCTCTCTATATATATATTGCAAAATTAAATTCTAACACTTTTTTTTTGTTTTAATTTATGTAATGATATTTGATTAAACGGGAACTAAAATAAGTCATAAATAAAGGCTTCACTTCTTGAGCAGATAAACATGGATTTGTTTGAGTCAAATATTCGTGTTCCCTATGAATTGTAGCATATCTGAAAATTGAACAATATTAGTACTCGTCTGACTCACTGTTTTTTTATATCAATTTAAGAAGGAAAAAAAAGGACATATTTTTATATTTTGTATTAATATTTTGAACTTTAAATATTTATTTTATATTAAATAAAATAATTTATAATCAAACAAACATATATGATTTATATTAGTCCACAAAACCTTTTTTTCTTTTTTAAAAGTTTATGTTAAATTAAATTGTATCATATAAATTGAGATGAATATAAATTGATACGAAGGGAGGGAGAAAGTAACATTTTGAAGGGACAAGTGGGGGTAGATGGCTTAGTGTGAAAAGAGTTTTGGGATGGAATCAGTGTTATTAAATTAGGTGTGAACGCAACTCAAGTGCACAGAATCTTGCTTTTATTTGAGTTTAATTGCACTACTCACGTTACGTGTGCCCTCCAATAATTACTTTTTTTTTATTTAAAAAATGACTTAGTTTGACTTGATACGAAATTTAATTAGTTTTATAATTTTAAATTAAAATTATATCAAAATATTATTTCAATCTTATGGTGTTAAATATTAGAAAGATCGAATTAAAAACAGATTGAAAAGGGAGTATTTTATTTAATTGTTGGAGCACATTATTAATTTCCATGGTCGAGAAGTTAGTAATTTAACTAATCAGAGTAGGTATTAAGTATTACTTTTATTGACTTAATCGGATTAAAGCTTGAGTCTGCTATATTAAAATACTTAAGTCTGTTTTATTTGTCATATTTCTTCTACACATTCATTAGAAAAATATTTAACTAAAATGATAATTTGATTATAATTTTTTTATGCTTTAATTTCAATTTAATATTATTTTTTCACCTCATTAATCTCTCCCCGCAATTTTATCAATTAAAAAAATGAAAACAATAATTTAATTTGCTAAAAACTATTTTAATCAGTTATTTTTAGTAAACATGACAACTAAAATAGATTGAGCGAGGTACTGAACTAGGAAGAGATGTATGGTGAAAGGGCATTGCATTCTAATTACAATTATTACTCCCTTCATTTCAATTTATTTATCTCACTTTTATTTAATTGATCTCAAAAATAATGTTTCTTTTTTTTTTCCTTGCAATTGTTTAGTTTTATTTTGCTGATATAATATGGTTAATATTATAAAGTTAAATTATCTTTTAGTACATTTTGAATATTCATAATTTAAGATTACAAAATTTTTTGGATTAAATTATCTTTTAGTACATTTTGAATATTCATAATTTAAGATTACAAAATTTCCCCAAAAAAAATGAATATTTTCTTAATTTAACTCAGACGAGATTTCCGTACCAAACAGATATTGTGTCTTTATATTATATTGTCAGATAGTGTCTTTATATTATATTGTGTTGGGATATTAGGTGTGAACGCAGTGAAGTAAGTGGAATCTTGCATGTTCCGTTTTAACCCAATGTAGATGCCACCTCTAACATGATTCATTCTATGTTTCCTTCTCTGTCGGCGGTTACACGCTCGTGATATGGTAGAGTGGTAAGTATTGTTTCATACTTCATCAAAAATTTTAAATTCGATTTTTTTTGATACAAGTCACTTAGAGATCACTTTACCTCTCAAAGTGAAATTTTTCAATACGAATTCAAATTTAATTGAACTCTAATATAGGTGCAAATTTTGTGAGACTCCAATGTGAAAATCCAAAACAAAAATCTATAGGAAGTACAAAAAAATGTAAACAAATCTAAAATAAGTATAAAAGAAAGACGAGAGGGAGTTGCTCAAATGGTAAGCACCCCTCACTTTCAGCTTGAAGGTTGTGAGTTCGAGTCACCAAGAGAGCAAAATGGGTGGGAGCTCCTAGGAGGGATAAAAAAAAGAAAGAAAAGAAAGTACTAGTGATAAGTAACAAGAAAATTTATGTTCTTTTAATATATACTTCATCCGTTCCCACTTATATGTCTATTATTTTAGTCACTTAAAAAACTATGTAAGTTTATTATTATACTCTTATTTAGTATTCTCTTGAAGTCAAGTTTTCAATAAATAATTATTCTGATTAATTAAATTGATTAATAGATATGAATTAATTATTTAATTTTCTATGTTAGTCAAATTCATTCTTTCAAATCTAATAACTCTCAAAAATAAAATAAAAAAAATAATAATCATTTTTTTACATTAATTTTGTAAATTAAAGTATAAAAGAACATCTAATTTTAATAAGAACATAAACGAAAGGAGTACTAAACAAAATGAAACTAGGGGTATTAATGATGAGTATATGACTCGAAAAAACATACTATTTATAGACTATAATAAGGAAGGAACAGTCCAAACTTTTGGAGGATGAGGGGACAAAAGTGGAGCCTATCACATTTATCAACAACTTTATATATATTATGAAAAAAGGAGTATGGTGTTGGTTGGAGGGTCTAAAACTGGGTGCCTCACTACTCTTTGATTAAGATGTAATCACTGACCCAGTCACCACCAACTCAACTCTCTACTTAATTTGCACTTTTGGTGTACATAAATGAATACTACATGTGGGAGGGGAGCTTATATAATTGTATCCCACTAAACTAAGAAAAGCATATAATAATAACAATATTATTATGAACAAAGGTTCAAGCATAAAAAAAGGTTAGAATTATTGAATGGATCGATATGAGTTAGGACAAAATCAAAATTTTCATTTAAAAAATTTCAATTTTTATATAAATAAGTATCGATTGGATCACCTAAAGTGTGACAACATTGCCCTGATAATCAACACTTGCATCCAGAAAAGAGATGCAATGCCTTGAGAAGTAGAGGCAGATCCATGATTTGAAAATGATGGAATTACCACTAACTTATTGAATCTCGTCAGACGCCGATAAAACTAGAAAATGACTGACGGATGGCGTTGCGGTGGATTGATAGCATGAGAAGTTGAGTATAAGATTTGATAAAGGATTTGGGCAAGGCAAACAAATAAAGTAAAAATACAAAAATAAAATAAAATTAATGACCCAATCAATTGTTTTGAATTTTATAACTCTTTATTCTTATTTGAGATTTTTCATAGGTTTATTTGATGATTTGACTTGTAGGTATAGGTGATACGGGTCCAAGGATATCAGGATTGGTTTAAAGCACTCGAACTTGAACCAATGACCTTAAGTTCATGAGAGTTGACTAGAGCAAACAACTTAAGTAAATGAACTTGGATTCATGATTCAAAGGTTCTGAGAGGTTTGTATAATGTTTTGGACTAGTTTCCAAATATTGGTTAGTTTTCAAGGTGGTTCAAGCATGTTTGGAATGCATTTTGCATAAATAATATTTTTCAGAGAAAAATTAAAAATTCGATCGCTAATTTTGCACATTAGTGGTCAAAACTATAATTCAACCATATGATTAGGGCTATATCATTTTTTGTGGCTCATATATAGAAACTGATTTCGTCCAATTTTGAGTTCATTTGATATGTTGTGGACAACTTTGAAGATTTTCAGCTATCATTTGGTGCATAGCGAGTGTTTTGCAAAATTACAACATATATTTGTCATACCTAATTTCAGAGAGCCGCAATTGACATCTGGTGCCTCACTTGATTGAGTGAACTGACTGAAACTAAATCAAACCAAATAACTTATATATGTCATCAAGGCCAAGCAAGCCAAAAGAAACGCAATGAAAACACTAAAAATATAAGAAAAATTGTAATACAAGGCCTTTCACGCTAGAGTTTACAAGACCCACAACATACGTCTACAAGCCTCTTCAATCACAACCGCTAACATCTAATCAAGATAAAGCCACAACATATCCATTGACCAACTACACAAAGAAAAATAAGACTACAGACCCAACAATTAATTTAGGGAAGAATGAAAATAACTAGCAACAACCTAAAATAACATTACTTGTCCTTAGGGTGTACATAAGTCTGTTTGATTGAGTTTTTTTTTAAAATTAAAAATTAATTCATTCAATTTATTAAATCTAAAAATCAAATTAAACCAACATGAAATTATGTTTTTTTTCGATCTTGATTTTAGTCGATTCTTTGGATTTATTTTTATTTTCCAGTTTTTTTGTATAATTATAAAATGATTAAAAAAGAGATCAAATATATTTTCACTTACTTGTATGATAAGCTAGAACTTAAAAATATTAACTGACCATGAATCTTCAAAAAGACCATAAAATCGCATGAACGCAAAATGCTTTCATTGAAATATCAACGTTCAATATGTAAAATTTATATTATTAAAGGATGCAGTCAAATTGAATATAAAACAAAAAAAAATACAAATTAGATTTTTAACATCCGATCTGAAAAACTAGAACAATATAATTGTAAGGGAAAATGCATAAGTACCCCCCAGCCTATGCCCAAAATCCCTGAGACACACCTAACCTTTAATAAGGTCCTATTACCCCCCGAACTTATTTTATATATAATTTTCTATCCCTTTTCGGCCTACGTGACACTATCTTGTGGGCACAGCGCGTGTTGACAATTTTTTCAAGGATAGTGCCACGTAGGCCGAAAAGGGCTAGAAAATTATATACAAAATAAGTTCGGGGGTAATAGGACCTTAGTAAATGTTAGGTGTGTCTCAGGGATTTTGGGCATAGGCTAGGGGTACTTATGCATTTCCCCTAATTGTAACTTTCGAATTGAGTACAAAACAAAATATTTACAGGCCAACATATTAAAATAATACATCTATACATTGAAAACTATAAACTGATTTTAAAATATATTAACAAAGTAGATTATATAATCAATATTATTTTATGTCGGTTTGGTTTACGTTCGATTTGACTTTTTCTCTTTTAATATCAAACAAAAACCAAGAGTGGTCTTTTTTTCCGACGTCAAACCAACTATCCAAACAATAAATTGAATCCCTCCCCCCCTTAATTTATCGATTCAATTTGCCTTGTACACCCCCACCTGTCCTTACCTCAAATCGCCCAACAACAGTTACCACAATTGCACATAACCTAAACTTTATAAACAATGAACAGATAAGTAATAATTACTAGAACGGAATTCTGAAAGAAACAGTAGTGCTTACAAAACCATAAGCATAAACGGCACAAGTTTGTTCACTTCTATAGTAATTTTGCACACAATGGACAGCTTATTAATTGAATTAACTGGATTAATACTTCTTATAGAAAGGGCACTAAGTTCTCAACTTTTTAGATGCTGAATTATTATTGTTAAGAGTGGGTTAGAATCCCACGTTGGTTGAGGAATGAACCAGTGGTTTGCTTATAAATGGACTTGAACAATTCTCTGCTCAGGAGCTAGTTTTTTTGGTTGAGTTAGACCCAGGTACCATTTACATGATATTAGAGTCAGGTTCATTCATATTTGGACTCCTGATCCACGCTCCAATTAGGACTGGACGTGAAGGAGTGTAAGAGTGGCAATGTGGGATAAACGGGTGGTTTAATTTGTTTAAGTGGACTTAGACAATCCTCCCCTCATTAGCTAGCTATTGGATTGAGTTATTTCAGTGTCATATCTTTACCATCATCAAGTAATTGGAAATGTGAATAGAAGAGGAAAAAAAAGAATTATATGCGTAAACCTTAAGGTGGTTAGAAGAATCATTCACCTTCTTTAATTTGTTACATTCAAAACAAAGCATACCTTTAGACTATTTTATTCTCAAACTTCATTCATTCTAGCTGAAGAGAAGATCTAAACTACTCCCTCAGTAGCATTTTGTATGGCGGTATTTGATTGAGGACAAAGTTGTAACACCCCAGAAATTTTTTGAGCTAAGACTTGAACCGTTCTTTATAGTGAGTGAGATTTTTGCAAGGAATTTAAAATTTCTTGAGTATTAAGGTATCTAGATGTAGCACCTTGAGTTCCAAGAAGAACCAAAGAGAAAAGCATTCAAGTCATTCCTAGTGTTTCTTAAGTTTCAGGTCAACTTCAAACGACCATAACTCCTAGTAAAGGATGATTTAGGTGAGCTACAAGATAGAAAATTAAATCCCTTCGAGTCCTCTTTCTAACGCCACCAAGTTGGCTCAATTCCGAGCTCTGAGTAAAAAGTTATGACAGATTTACTAACGTCGCGCAAAACCTGGCAGCAGCTCCGAGATAGCTCCGTGACGCGGAGCCAACACGGACCTCACTGCTTGGTGGAAGATCTTTCCGACTCCCAGCTCGTTTTAATTATTTCTTTAGGGGTATTTTAGTCCTAAAAACCCTTAGGAGGTCATCTAAATTTCCCTAAACGTGTAGAAAGTAAGTTTTCTTAAATCTAAATCCTCTCATTCACTCCAAAGATTCTACGCTCAAGAAATTCAAGAAAAGTTAAGGCTAGGGTTCATCTTTCAAGATTTTCCTTCAAGTTCTTCAAGAAGATGGTTCTTTCAGGTATGTAAGCTTCCATAGTGTTAGGTTTGTTCACCCACACGCCAATCATGTTAATTTCAGCGTTAGGTTTGTTCACCCACACGCCAATCATGTTAATTTCAGCGTTAGATTCGTTCTAGAAAGTTGAAAATCTGATGTTCTTGTTATGTATTCATGAAATTGCTTTCGTTCTTGAATTTGGTTGAGATTGAGGAGTTCTTGAGGTTATTGTTTGATTTATAGAGTTGTTAGAGTTAGATTCTTGTGTTCTTGTGCTAGGTATTTAAATCTAAAGAGAGATTGAGAAAAAGAATTGAAGTTGGGCGAATTGGGGTTAGGAAACGAAGAAGAAATTTCGTCGATCGAAATTTGGAACCCCCTCCGCGTCGCACAGCCACTTCTCAGATTTGGGAATTTATGTTTCGTGTCGCAGAGCTGACACAGAGTGTTCTGCCTCAAAAGCCGTTTTCGAAACCAAAATTTAAATGCTTCTCCGTGTCGCGGACCCACATTCAGATATTGATTTTCAGTCTTTTCTCATGTTTAACTATCTAAAATCAATACTAAACATCATGATATCTTTCCTATCACAAATCACAACCTTGAATCCCTAATTCAAGTTCAAGGTAGAGTTAAGAGTTAAGTTTTTGAGAATCCTTTCGAACATTCTAAGAAAGTCCTTTAAGTCCTTTTTGAGGAGTTTTCTACAAATTCTAATAACTTGTTTCAAGACTCGAGCAAGTGAGTATGAGAGTGAGAATAATGTATTCATGAGTCTACCTTGTATCACGAGATCCTTCATACCATGAGGCATAACTCTTGAATTCATAATTCACATTCAAGAGAGAGTTAAGAGTAGAGTTCAAGAAAGTTTTTGAGTTCAATTGTGAATCCTTTGAGATCCACCATTGATTTGAGTTATGATTTTGAGAAAGTAAGTCAGAGAATAAGAAGAGTCATATACATGAGTTCTATATAGTTATGTAGACCATCGAGTCTAGTTGTTTCATGCCCATAATTTCGCAAGAACTTCGTAAGTTGAGCATTTTTCAGAGAAGTGGTATCTTCAAGTTCTAAGCCTTTAAGTGTTGAGTTCCTAATCCCCTTTGAGAAGTATCTTTGAGTTTCTGAGTTGAATATTTCATGCTCATAATTCTGCATGAACAATATAAGTCGAACAGTCTTGAGATGAGAAGTATCTTTGAGTCATTGAGTTGGGTAGTTCATGCTCATAATTCCGCATGAACTCTGAGTTGAGCATTCTTGAAATGAGTAGGATCATTGAAGTTCTTGAGTTCCAAGTATTTGAGTTCTATCTATGGTTATTGAATACCTTGCATTGAGTCGTTCATGTCCATAATTCGGCATGAACCATATTTTAAGAAGTCTTTTACAAACGTTTTAACTTTGTTTTAAGACTTAAGTTTTGAGTTCAGTAAAGAGTAAAGTTGAAGTTCTTTTCTTCAAAAAGTATATGGGGACTAAGTATTCCCAAAGAGATTTAAAATGTTTTCACATTTAAATAAGAACGAAAACTGAGATTTCCAAAGAGCCTTGGGGATAGTTTTCAAAAAAGAGTAATCGCTTTCAAATGAAGCAAGAGAAGAAACTTTGATTTTCAAGATAGCCTCTGAGCTAAGTTTTTGAGCACTAATCTCAAATCACAGAATAAATATGTTTTAAACATAAAGAGCTAGTGTTATATTTTGGGAGTATTATTGAGCGCCGATGTGGGGGTGCGAGTTTCATATTAACTAAAGTCTGCATGAAAACCATGTTGCCATCATGGATAGAACAGGGTCATACTTTTTAGATGAATCCTTTTCGCATAGATACTAGTGGATCCACTAAGTTCAGTTAGGTCCTATACTGATGGAAAGGTATAGGATGGCCCGGGTAGCGTGAGGCTAATAACGTTGTATCATCACTATAGTTCTTAAGTGATGGTTTTCGGTTAGAGAAACTCCCACACCAGTAATTGCATGGTTCCTCAAGGGGTTGTACTTAGTTTGAATGGGGGGTATGAGACTTCATTCATGCATTGCACAAGTAGACTTTGAGAGAGCATGGTATGTCTTTTATGAATTTATGATTGTGAGTTGACATCATGTTTTAAACAATTTTCCTTTTCTTTATATTGCACTTGTTTTAAACTGCTTTATAATGAAATGAGTTTAGTTAAGTATTCATGAGTTGAGTATCCAGAGTTTAGTATTTCAAGTCAAGTATCATATCTTTGAAGTTGAGTATCTAATCTTTGAGTCGAGTATCATACCTTTGAAGTCGAGTATCTAATCTCTGAGTTGAGTATCTTATCCTTGAGTACTTCTGAGTTGAGTAAGTTTGAGTAGTTTTGAGTATCCATGAGTATTCCTTGAG
Organism: Solanum stenotomum; assembly: GCF_019186545.1. Taxonomy (NCBI): domain Eukaryota; kingdom Viridiplantae; phylum Streptophyta; class Magnoliopsida; order Solanales; family Solanaceae; genus Solanum; species Solanum stenotomum. Next base: position 60,633,121 of record NC_064285.1, on the reverse strand, counting down.
TTGAGTAAGTTTGAGAAGAGGTAAGTATGTTTCTTTTTTTTTTATATCAAGATTCAAGCTTATGTTTATGTTTTATAATTCCCCTTGCATGCTCATACATTCCACGTATTGAGCCATTTGGCCTGCATCTTCTCATGATGCAGACACAGGTATTCAGGATCATCAACAGGAGATTCGTTGATACATCCGGGAGTTCGAGTTAGCTATGGTGAGCCTCCTTGTTTCTGGAGGATTTCATTTACTTTTCAGTTTAGTCATGATGTCGTGGGTCTTGTCCCGACTTTCATCTTTATCAGTTAGAGGCTTCATAGATAGTCAGTATAGTTGAGAAGTCTGTATTATTCATTTATTTTATTAAATGTTTTAAAGACTAAGTGTCTATTTTATGGTGAGTTGAATATATTATTTTATTCACAGTTTTTTATTTGAGTTAAACCTTTGTATTTCAGTATCATGAATTTTATTCAGTTTTTAAGCTTTGTATGCTTGAGTTAGTCTTTCGCTTGTAGTCAGTCAGGATGAGGGTTCGCTTGGGGACCAGCAATGGTTCTTGAGTGCTGGCCACGTCCAGGGTGTAGGTTCGGGTCGTGACAAAAATTTTCTAAAAAAAAAGACTTTTGAAACGTATCATAAGAACCTGTGCTTTAAATAAAAAAAATGTCACATAAAACAGATCGATCTAACAGAGACAGAGACGTAAAATAGGCAGCAAGGGATATTGGTGGCTCTACTATAGGATCAGCTGTACACACACACACATGTCACACCCCTTTTCCGATCGGCGGTAAGGGTTTTTCCCAATTTAAGTGACGGTATTGATTAGAGATTATTTTTTATTTTTTTCAGAGTCGCCACTTGGAATTGAGTTATGGTATTCCAAGTCACCTTTTTTTAATCCCTAATCAAAAGGAAATGACTCTTTATTTTGGTCTGCAAACTAGAAATTCGGATAAGAAATTCTGTTGACCGAGGGGACGGTATTAGGCATCTATCGAGTCCCGTGGTTCTAGCACGATCGCTTTTATTGACTTATAGTTATCTTAATATATATTTGGATAAATTGTATGTATAGGCTATGGTTTGCTTATATTTTTTATTGTTGAATTTTTAAGTCTTAAACCAGATGCATAACTACATTCTCGATGTTGACATACAATTGCTTAGAAGCGTAATTACTTTCTTCTCTCGAGTGCCTCACCTAATTTTCTTTATCTACAAATTGTAATTTTAATTATAATTAAAGAAAAATAATAATTATTAAGACAATTGGTCAAGGTGCATCATCGCATCCTTGAATTTTCTTTAAGTGTCTCAAAAGATGTGGAACCACATTCTTCATTAAAACTCATTTTTATTAGTATTGTTTTAAGGGAAGATTTATGTTTGTCTTTAAGTATCTCAAAAAGATATGAAATCATATTCTTTAATGAAAATCCATTATATTCACAATTAATTTGTTTAAGAAAATTTTAAATTTTATACCCATCTACTGTTAGAGGCATATGTTCGTCCATTGTACATTTAAGGCAACTATTTTTTCCCTTTTCACTCTTTCTGTTCATTTTTTAACACCAAGAGTTAATATAAATTTGACACATTGTGGTAATATAACTATGACTTAAAATTTTTTACTTTACCACCTAAATATTTAGCATCTCCTTTAATTTCAATAGATAAGAATAAACTAAATAAAGCAAGCATAAAACATATTTACTTTTTTTTAAAAAAAACTTTAAATTGTCTAAATCACAAGTTTAATATTAGCGTGATGAGGCACTTTTCAATGTATCAAGAATCACGATACTGAGAATTAAGACAAAGTAGCTTAGAAAAATAACAACAAACAACAAAACAAAAATAAAATAAAATGCTAACATATAATATAAGAATGATTCAACAATTTACAAAGAAATTTCAATTATAATGGTGTCAAGAAATGGACCTTTTGAGGAATAGAGAACTCCCTTGCCTTATTCAAGAACGATACTTTTTGAGTAAAATCTCACCGAAACTGGAGTGTTGATTGAAAACTCAACGAGAACCTCAAACTCGCACCTCATTTTGTGGCATTCATGATATTTTTGGTAAAAGCTAAAGCTTGAGGGGCGTAAAAGGGTTGTGTTTGTACTTTTCATACACTTTTTTTAACCATTGAAAATAAAACTTACCTTGAAATGTGGCTCTGTTTTTAGTAGTTTACAAATATTTTAAAATAACTAACTAAAATAAGATAAAAATCAAAATATTTAATTCAAATATAAATGGAATATTTAAGCCCTAAACTTTGTATAAAACATCAAGTTCGATAAAAAATTACGTGTCTACAACACACACAGAGATATCCAAATCTTGGCAACTCTTTCTCATACCTATTTCATGGACAATAATTAAACAAGTCAAGTGTACGCTCTAGTAGAGAGTGAAGTTTTGTGGATAAATTCATATTAAATTTAGATTAAATCTCAAATTTATGATACGATGACCAAGTTAAATTTCTGGTTAATTTAGTCGAATTAATATTTAAGTCAAAATTATATGACTTAAATAAAGTTCAACTTACATTTGGGTAGTCCATTAGGTTGAAAATACGAGCCAACTCATATTCTTCAAACCCAAGGTCATCTTCTAAAATTACTTGGATCAAAATACTCCTTAAACCCTAGCTCACGCCTATATAAAGGGATCTTCTTATGAAAATCTCTTTATATAGGCCTGAGCTAGGGTTTTAGGGGTATTTTGGTTCAACTAATTTTAGACAACATTGGGCTTGATGAACATGAATTGTGCTTGTCTTGTCAATTTAATGGACTCGCCTAAATATAATTTAACTTTGTTTAAGTCATACAATTTTGATTTATTAAAAATTAATCTGACTTAATTAATCAGTAATTTGATTTAATCAATGTACATGAATTTAAGATTTAATTTAAATTTAATATGAATTTATCAATAAAACCTCACTATCTACAACTCTCTAATAACTTAAGCTTTTAGATAAAGATGTCGCATACCTTTGTAAGACCATGTCTCTAGACGTAGGACGATAAACTCTTTTCCAACGATGTGACTGAGTGATTAGACAGTAAATCCCAGACCATAGAGCAAGAAAAGGTGAAATGCAAGATCCACAAAAGAGAAAAAGGAATAGAAGAGGACTGAGAGAGTAAAAATGAAATACAAGGCAGTAAAACAACGGAGAAGGGGCCTAAAATGCCCCTCAACTATTTGAATTGGTATAAACTACTCCTGCATTCATCTTTTCATCCTAAAACATCTTGGACATCAACCTTTTGGGCTTTGGCTAAAAAATATCCACATATTAATTCTTTGACTCATATTTGCTCTTACTTTTAACCGCTCCTCTAAATTAAGATTATTAAATATTTATATTGCCTAATCTGATTGGTCCAAATGTAAATCATTCTCAAATAAATAATAAAAACAACATATGATTTATATTTTGATATGATACACTTCGAAAATATTATTCAAAAATTTATTAATCTCATGATATCTTTCTATTGATCTATTTTAAATCAACCCTAATTTATTATAACTCAAATCAACTGAGATCCATGTTAAGCCTAAATCTCATGTTAGAACCACTTAGACTCCATTTTCTGAAATTCAACATTAAAGTTTCAGTAGAAGACTCAGAGATACTTAATTAAAGCAGAAATCATTAAACACAGTCCTCCAGAAGAATACTTTCTACAGAGGGACAAATGTGTATGTTCATGGGATTCGGATTGACCCCCCTGTAGGTAGTGTTATTTTGTTGGAGATTTCAAGCTTTGCAAAAGATGGAGTCGAGCACGAAGCACAAGAGAACTAGTTGTTGAAGATGAAAAAGAAAAAAAAACGGTTTCCTCCTTATACAAATGACACATTTTTAATTACTACTTTGTAATCTGTGATTTTTATTTGAAAAGAGTATTTCAAGGATTGTTTTATTGGTGGGATAAGGAATAAAATTCTAGATAAAAATGTCTTCAATTTATTGACATTATTTAATTCATTTGAAAACTGGTCAAATATATACAATGAGTATAGACACAAATTAACTAATAATTTTTTTTCCATCTGGTGTTCGGTATCCACATTGAAGCCTAATTAAATCGGGATTTGCACCAAGAAGTTCCACATTGGAGGGTAAAGTACTCCCTAACAAAGGTGATTTTGTATCCAAGGGGACTCAAACCTAAGACCTCTTGATTAAGTATGAAGGAGTACGTACCACTCCACCACAACCCTTATTGGTGAATTAGCTGATTAACTTAATTGTACTAAATCAAACTCTAATTAGGCTACCAGACAATTTTTTGGTGGAATTTTTAATAAAATCCAATCAAAGTGATACTTTTGATAAAAAATATTTTTTCTGTTATAAAATTCAAATAATTACCCATGATTTTTTAGACTTGCTTCTATATGTATTTATCAGTTTTACATAGGCTGAGCTAAATTGAAAATTTTCTTCAGCTCATTCATTAAATGAGTTAACACTACTTTTGTTATTTCTCAAAATAGAAATGGTTAAATAATGTATATCTTACCAAATGTGAATACTTAAATCTATAAAAGAAATTGAACCACTAGTAAGAAATTATTCGATGTAGTATTAATCACTATTATTTGAAGTTTGTAGATTGAAAAAACTAAATTTTATTTCATTTATTCGATGTTGTATTAATCACTATTCTTAGTAAGAAGTTTTTTTGGATATAAGAAAAGAACATAATATTAGTTATTTTTATATTAAAATCTGATACAACTACTAAAACAAGAATGATCTTTAAAACGTAATAAAATAGAGTATTTGTAAAAGATAATCCATTAAAAAAACTACAGAATAAATCAACAATAAATCATTAAATAAAGAGAAGAATTAAAGAACTTACGACTAGTTGACTTATTTTCAATTTTGAAGAATCCATAAAAAGGATTCGTGCTGGATTGAATTCCATCATCGTCATTGCCATCAACGTCCTCTTTAGTGTTTTGAATGTCTTTCATCTCAGCCGCAATAGGTTGAGTTGTGTGAATGAACGAGATGGATTGTTGAAGCGTTATATTTATAAGAGCGGCAAGCGGCTAGGGTTTTCTAAAACTCAGTACCAACTTTCTTAAATCTAATTTGCTCACAATTAGAGGTGCCTACTTTAACCAATATTTGTAAATCGGCCCATCTAAGGTGGCAATTTTAGCCAATATTTGTAAATCGGCCCATCTAATTAATCCATATTTAAATGAGTTGGATCACTTATATTTTAGTTGGCTAAATATGAGGTTCATTAGATATTATTAACCTAAAAACTTACGAACAAATATGGATAAATATGGGCATCTATATACAAACTCACATATGTAAATAGAAAAAAAATCTTTAAAAATTTAAAAATTTATTTTTCAGATTAATAAAAACAAACCAGCGTGTCCCTCATGCACCCTATAACATTATCTACCCATCCTTACCTGCTTACCTCCGTCTACTCCAACCACCATACCATACCCCTCGGGTGAGTGATCGAAACCTGGATCAAAGTCAAAAGTTGGTGTTAGGGTTGAAAATCGGGTCTTGGGTATGAAGTTCTGGTCAAAGATGGGAGTTAGGTCATTGGTCAGGATTCAGGGTCGGGGTTAGGATCTAGTGTTAGGTCAAGGGGTAGGTTCTTGGTTTGATGTTGGGTTATGAATTATGAGTAGGGTCCTAGGTGGGGTATGAATCAATAGATGGATCCCGGGTCAAGATCGAGAGTTGGGAGTCAAGAGTTAGGTCTTAGTATCTTAATCGGGATTGAGAGTCAAGTCTCAATCGAGAGTCAAGACTCGAGTGAGGGTTGAGAAATTCACCATCACCATCACTCAAAACTCCATAGAGCAAAATTGGGTCTCATTGCTTGGAATCTTCAGAAGGTCTCTAAAGTTCTCTTTCTTGTTTTGTTTTGATGAATTTTTTAGCTTTCCCTTTCTCCCAACACTTTCAATTTCAGGAAACTCTTAAAAAAGACAGTGCTCAAACTTGAGGAAACTTTCGTCATCTTAGGCCTCATTTGTGTTAGAAAAAATAATAGGAAATATAATTGAAGAAAAAGATGACTTTGAGGTGTGTAATATCACTTTCCTTAAAGAGATATTGTCCATCTACATAATGGGGTAAATACAAACGATTCTTTTCAGGATGCAACAAAGTCTTTTGTTTATACATGCAGATTTTTTCTAGGCTACTTCTAAATAGTCTTTATATTAATAGAACTTAAGAGATGACTCTTCATAAGAGTCATGTTATTTCATGAACATATGACTTTTCATACGATTCATGTTCTTTCATGAACAAATAGCTTTTCATAAGAGTCATGTTCTTTCATGAACAAACAACTTTTCATAACAGTCATATTCTTTTATAAATAAATGTGTTTGTTCAATTTAAAATCTCTATATGTTACAAAATATTCAACAATTTATTTCCATTAAGATTCAGACGTCTGATTATGATTAGTATTTGAATATAAAGATGTGAATTAAGATTCAGGTGTTTGGATCTGAATATACATCTGAATGTTGATGAGTGGTAGGTTTGCTCTCATTTAAGGTCCATTTAGTTCGATAATTAGTGTCCTCAATGCCTAATTTTTTTCTATTCTGATAGAATGTTGATGATTTGTTGCTATGAAGACAATTGGACAAGGCAAAGATTGATGTTTGAAAGAATGGCGAAAAGTGCAGAAAGAAGTGCAAATTATACATTGTTGATCGCTTAACATGAAGGCGGATCGCCAATTGAGTACGACCTCACCCAAAATGACAGTTCATATCACTTGTGTCTATCAAATCAGGTCGGCGGAATCTAGTGGAGAAGGCGATGCGCCGAATGAGAAAGGTGACCTTGATGAACATCGCCTAAAATGATAGTGTGAAAAGAAAAGATTGAATGCTCGAAAGGCGAGCCAAGGTGTTGGTACTTGGTGATTCGCTGAACGTGAAAGGCTGACTCAATCGAGTTTACCAACTGGTTCAAAACACCTGAAGCCTAGAGCATTAGAAGGCGAGCTGAGAAGCAAGAGGCGTTGTGCTGAATGAGTTTAGCTAGCCTGATTAATGTCGCCGACTGTGTCGTGTATTGGAATTTCGGGTCTAATTTTGAATATCTCAAAGGAGAGAGAAAATAGAGATCAAATGACATAGAATAGAAAATATCAGAGTGTGTGAAGATTTTAGAGAGAAAATACTTTACTTTTGAAGAACAATTTTCTAGATTTTGGGATTTTACAACTTTGTGCTTGAAATTGAAAAATTGAAGTTGAATCTAAAGTGGGTTTACTTGTAATTGCTTAATTTAATGTTAACCATGACTGGTTTCATGGAAAGTATAATCTGTTTATTTTTTGTGATGGGTGGCTAAAACCCCAAGATCTAGGAGTGTAATTATGGGGTTGGGTGTTGATTTAATGTAGTGGGTATTGTGCTATGCTCTGTTTTACTATTGTTCATACATGAATTTGGTCTAATTAGCATGGGGTTAATTTATGGGTTAATGTTGCAAACTTAATTCCTACTTTTGATCTCCGTTTGATGTTTGAAAGAGATTTATCGGAGTGGGTAATTAGTTTGATACTAGCAATTTAGGTTTGATGTATGTAACTTGCTTGAAAATAGACATTATGGGTCACATCTATTTGCCCTATTTTGAAAGAGAGAATAGAGTAAGGTATTGGGTTGTTTAGTTTGACATTTAGATGAGACCGAAAGGAGATTTTATGCACATATGCTTTGAGATCGAAAGCTAATTAACGTCAATGAAGATGACTCAGCCTATTCATGAATGTTTATCACTATAAAGCAACAAAATTAAACCCCTATGTGACATCAATTTCCAATCCCCACACCTCTAGATTGTTTATTAACTCTTGAAATCTTTGACATTTTAGTTTAATTGTAATAATTGATAACCAAAGATTTATATAAAATTGGTGGAAGTATCCACCCACTTGTTCTTACTATTGCAAATGAACGATCTTAAAATTCAAATCTCTTGATAGTATTTTTCCACGATATACCATTCTCTGTAGATTCAACTCCGATTCTTCATTGGATTTTTTATTGACTATGACCGCTGTCCCTTTTAATTGGTTTTAAAGAGGACATTTGAGTGTTATCAAATATTATGATGTGGTATCTAAATCTGAACACTGAATAATAAATACTATTTGTTTTCAATATATGAATGTGTATGTAAAATTAAACATTATATTAATAAAATATTATTAAATTTCATTTCAATAAAAAATATTACTTTTGATAAAAAAAAATTCTAAGTGTTTACATTTGATTTTTAAAAATTAAATTATATAACATGCAAATAAAAGTTATTGAAACATGAATATTTTTAAGAATTCAACATAAACATCACTTCATAAAGAGAATTATTCAACTGAGCTGTAACACCCCTAAATACTAACCAAGAGTCGCATGTCGATACACCATTCCTTAATTACTTTAGTTTGTTGTATTCTTATTTTAGGAACCTGAAATTTTACGATATTTGCAACCTTGTTTAACATAAATAGTGATAGTAATTTAAGGGATTGTATTGGGGTATTTATGTATTTTTCATATTAGGATTACCTATAGGTGGTGAGGTATATACATATAGGTATATATGTATGCATTTTTGGCCACACACTTTTTATTTGGGCAACACCTTTTAAGGACAGTTGTAAATTGATAAACATCACTTTTGTGACAATATTTTCACACCTTCTCTAGTGAAATTCGTGTTCCTTAACTCTAAGAAACCTGGAGAACTTCGTCTAACCTTGGTCCTTTTAGCTGGAAGTCGAGACACATCCTACCTTTTGGTGAGTAATCGAAATCTGTTTTTGAGCTGAGTAGTGTTTCGTATTTTTAGAATATCTCGTTCTCTAGAACTCATTTTTCGGTGAATTAATATGATTTGGAAAGCTAATTCTTAAACCTACAACTATTAAGTTTATGTAAAACTCTAATATAGTTGTTATGGATTAGAAATATGGGACGCAACATAGGACAAGTTCTGTTCAGATTTCAAAATAATTAGAAATCATGTATGTTCAACTATTAGTGTTTTGATTATATTTTTTGTACAAAATGTATTTTGCGATGATTCTTGATTATTTCCAAGCTTAAGAGATGTACCTACATCTTTCATGAAGGATATAAAGTCCAGTTTTGCCGTTTTCCTTTTCAAATCTAAGTTGCGACATGAGGTACTTGGTTGGCCAAAATTAATGTTTTGGGAGCATAGTCGTATTTGTACAAGCTAGACTTACTTGTGATGATAATCCTGTTTTACGTCAATTTTATTTTTAAGGTTGTATATACTCGTGAACAAGTTGAGGACCTTGATATGTTGGTTGGTCTACGGTTTGAACTCTTGAAGTTGTGTTGGACTGTTTCTATGCTAAAGCACCGAGGTTTGTGTATAAACTTGTACTTGCACTCTTTTTACCTGCTGGTATATTTGAAAGTTTATCTTGGTACCTTGGTTATCTCTTGTCACTTTGCATTGCCGTGTTGGTATCCTTTAAGACATTAAAGACACTTGTGTAACTCGCCCACTTGTACATATTGTTTGATAACCTGGCACTCTTGTTGGGACCTTTTCCTTCTTGTGGCTGTGACTTTGGCACTATTGACATGCCTCTTGATTCAGATCATTTGCCATCTTGATTCTGGATTTTTAGTTCGTCTTAAGTATGGAAGTTGTCCATTTTAAGTACGAACTAGAAAGCCATTTTTAATATGGTTCTTGGCTCTCTTAATTATTGGGTTTTGATCCTTCTTGATGCAGGGCGTCGGTCCTTCTTGATACCTGCTTATGCTTGATGTGAAGACATGTGTATATATTGGGCGCGCCTTGTTATTGAATCTCTTGGAAAATGGTGCTATGAGCGTTCTTGACATTTGGATCTTTAAATATCGAACTTGACACTCTTTATATGTCTACTTGATTTATTTATTATGTTTCAATTGTGCTGCCCATGGCTTGAGAAAGGTAGCTTGATGAATCTGTGGGTTACGAACCTATAGTTTTTACACCACTAAGCTATATGCTTAGCGATAGTTATTTCTATCGTAGGGAATGTTAGAGAGGATGCCTGAAGCTGGCCATTGGAGATGGAGGTTTTGAGAGCCTTAAGGAAGATCACATTTGCATATAGGCATCTATATTTCGTACAAACCTTGGGACTTGTACATGATCTATGTGTTGTACATTTACATGAAATTTTGAAGGCTAATTTGATCATGTCACCATGGGTTGTAATATAAGTATGGCTATATGTTTTGTTCTTTTTGGGGTGTGTAAACCCAAGTCTTGTAATATACTAAATTTACTATTTGTGTGAAGCATGAACCGGCTAATTTTGGTACTCGAAAGTTGGTAATATTCTTTTTATATCATTTTTAAATGTGAGGATAATATCATGTTGATGATGATTTGTAGTTCAAAAAGTGTTCCAGTGAGTGGTCTTGATGGTGAAGTCCCGAATTTTAGACCTTAGAAACAGTAATATGATGGACACCAAACCTCTGACAATAATTTCCAATGGTATATCTCATGCAGGAAGTTCAGTCTTGAAAAGGAAGGTCCCATTGGCCCCACTTGGTTGGGACCTTCCTTTCAAGATTGAACTTTCTGCATGAGGTATACCATTGGAAATTATTGTTAGAGATTTGGTGTCCATCATATTACTGTTTCTATGGTCTAAAATTCGGGACTTCACCATCACGACCACTCACTGGAACATTTTTGAAATACAAATCATCATCAACATGGTCACACAACTCTTTAAATCATTTCCCAACAACATACTGCACTTCCACTAATTGTAAATCATTTGAATCCGGCAGCCTGGTTTCAGTTTGATGCTCTGGATTAGTGGCATGACTAGAAAGAGATTACTATGCCAGTTCTTGGATCCACCATGGTAAGAAAGCACTCCTATAGTAATTTTGCACAACTTATCAATTGAAATAACTGGATTAGTACTTCTTATAGAGAGGGCATTATGTTCTCAACTTTTCAGATTGCTGAATTATCATTGTTAGAGTGGGCTAGACTTCCACGTTTGTTTGAGCAATGAATCGGTGGTTTGCTTATTATATGGACTTGATGAAATGCCAGATCCGCTGACTTATGAAATCCACTCTTACTATAAGATGGATCAAATTGGTCATCTCAGTAACCATTAGTAAATTCCATTTCTGATAACTTGTTGGAACTCAAACCTGAGACCTCTTGGTTAAAGATGAAAGAGTACTTACTAGTTACCATTTCACCACAACTCTTATTGGTGAATTAACTAATCAACTTAATTGTACTAAAATCAAACTCTAATTAGGCTACAAGATATTTTTTAGGTGGAATTTTTAATAAAATCCAATCAAAGTGATACTTTTGAGAACCAGACGATATGATTCTTTTTTATTTTAATGTAACACAAAAAAAGAAAAATAATTATTATAAAAGTTGAATAATCACCCATGAATTTTTAAACTTGGTTCTATATGTATTTATCATATTTACATAGCTGAGCTAAATTGAAGATTTTCTTTATCTCATTCATTAAATGTAATTGACACTACTTTGTTATATCTCAAAATAAAAATGATTAAATAATGTATATCTTACCAAATGTGAATACTTAAATCTATAAAAGAAATTGAACCACTAGCTCATTACAAATTATTTTTAGTTTGTAGATTGAAAAAAATAGATTTTATTTCATTTATTCGATGTTGAATTAATCACTTATTCTTAGTAAGATAATTTTTTGGATCTAAGAAAAAAATTAAGTTGAAAGGACATAATATTAGTTATTTTTTCTGTTAAATCTGATACACCTATTAAAACAAGAATTATCTTTAAAACGTGAATCTTTTAATTAAAACAGAGTATTTATAAAAGATAATCCATTAAAAAACTACGGAAGAAATAAGCAATAAATCATTAAATAAAGAGAAGAAAGAACTTACAACTAGTTGACTTATTTTCAATTATGAAGAATCCATAAAAAGGATTTGTGCTGGATTGAATTCCATCATCGTCATTGCCATCAACGTCCTCTTTAGTGTTTTGAATGTCTCTCATTTCAGCCGCAATAGGTTGAGTGGTGTGATTGAATGAGAGGGATTGTTGAAGCGTTATATTTATAAGAGCGGCAAGCGGCTAGGGTTTTATAAAACTCAGTATGAACTTTCTTAAATCTAATTTGCTCACAATTAGAGGTGTCAATTTTAGCCAATATTTGTAAATCGGCCCATCTAAGGTGGCAATTTTAGCCAATATTTGTAAATCGGCCCATCTAATTAATCCATATTTAAATGAGTTGGATCACTTATAATTTAGTTGGCTAAATATGAGCTTCATTAGATATAATTAATCAAAGTAGAACACTTGGCAAAAACATTACTAAATATTTTAGATTCCTTAATTTTTGGACAGAACACAAGGATTTTCTCCCTTTAGTTAGGTCTATATGGGAACCGACAGTACACGAAAATGTTATGTGGTCTTTACACCAGAAGCTTAAAGTTCTTTCTAAAGAGCTTAGCAAATGGTCTAAGGAATGCATCGGAGATGTTTTTGATAAGGTTATGGCATTGGAACATGAAATCAACCATCTTGAAGATATGTATGATATAGATGATTTTGATCATAATAGGGAAGCGCAAGACTCTATCCTTAGACAAAAGGCTAGACTAAAATGGATTACCAAAGGGGATACAAATTCTAAGTACTTTCATAGTGTCATTAGGGATCGGAGAAGGAGGTCTCAAATTCATAAGATCAAAGACAAACATAATACTTGGGTTGAAGGTACATAGAACATATCAGACGCAGCCATTGCCTTCTTCAGCAACATGTTTGCTCAACAACCTAGCAACTCCAATATGCATATTCTCAAACATTGTCAACAAATTATCACCGAGGATGACAATATCATGCTCCATTCCACACCCACAGAAGATGATATCAAAGATGCTATATTCTCCATGGATCCAAACAGCTCAGCGGGACCTGATGGATTCAATGGACTTTTTTATCAGGTAACTTGGAATATTATCAAATTGGACATAATTAACTTTGTGGTTTGTTTTTTTTCAGGGTGCCGATCTGACCAAATTCTTCACACACACATGCTTAGCATTGATTCCTAAAGTGAATGCTCCTGATAGCTTCTCTCAACTCAAACCTATTAGTCTGTGCAACTTCTCAAACAACATAATTTCCAAAATTATTTTATTAGGGTGAATTCTATCCTTCCTAAATTGATCTCAGAAAATCAATCAGGATTTGTTAAAGGAAGATTGATTACAGAGAATATTCTCCTTACACAGGAGATCATCCGAGGATCTAGAAGCAAGAATAGAGGAGGTAATGTGGTTATCCAAAGCATATGATAAGCTTTCATGGACATTTCTCTCTAATGTCTTGAGGAAGACTGGATTCTCTGAAAAGTTTATTGAAATGATTTTCAGACTGATTTCCAATAATTACTACTCAATCATTATCAATGATGCTAGATTTGATTTTTTCAAATCAACCAGAGGTCTCAAATAAGGCGATCCTCTCTCTCCCGCTCTATTTATTTTAGCAGCAGAAGTCCTCACCAAGGCCCTTAACCCTCTTTACCAAAGAGAGGACTTTATTGGGTTCTCGATGCACAAAAGAGGTCCACAAATTAATCATTTGAGCTATGCAGATGTTTTGGTTCTCTTTACCTCGGGGAAGAAAAGATCTATCAACTTGATTATGAAGCAATTGAGAAGCTATCAAAGGGCATCTGACAGACTTACACACAGAAGAATTAAGAGATGGACAGGGTACAAACATACTACCTTTCCTTTCACATACCTTGGTTGCCCCATATATTTAGGAAAACAAGGATCAACTACTTAGCAGGTTGGCAAGGGAGGTTTCAATCCCCTGGTGGTAAAGCTGTCTTTATACAACATGCCCTTCAGTCTCAACCGCTTCATATTTTCGCTGCTCTAAAGCCTCATGTTACTGTGATTAAGGAGATTGATATGCACTTTTTAGATTTCTTCTGGGGGCAAAAGGATGGAAAAAATAAATATTATTGGTCATCTTGGGAAAATATGTGTTATCCAAAAAAGGAAGGGGGCCTTGGATTCAAGAGCCTACATGATATTTGTCTTACTTTCTCCACTAAAAGATGGTGGAGACTCAGAACAGAGAAATTTCTTTGGGCTGATTTTTTTGAAAGCTAAGTATTGCCAAAGAAGCAATCCTATGTCCAAGGTCGCCACTCCTAAAGATTCTAGTAGTTGGAGGGAGCTTCTGTTCATGAGGGATAAGGTTGAAAATATATTTGTTGGGAAGTCAAATTGGACACTTCAAGGATCTCTATATTCTTTAGCAAACCCACCCTACAAACCTAACAACTTGAAAGTAAACAATTTCTTACAAGGTCCGGATTGGGACTTGGACAGACTCAATTTTATCATCCCTGGGAATATTCTGAATATTGTGAAAAACATCCACATTGGCAATAGAGAACAAAATGACAAAGCCGTTTGGAGGTTAACTTCCAATGGTCAGTTCACAAGCTCCTCGACATTTGATAACCTCAGAAAGAGAAGTTCTCCTAACTCTTGTAACTCTGTTATTTAGATAAAATAATTCTTGTTGATGCCTCGACTCTTAGATTTCAAACTAACTTGGGATTTAATTGCTCATGTTGAAGGGAAACCAAACAAGAGACCATTAATCATCTTTTTATAGCCAGTGATCTAGCAAAAAGAGTTTGGCAACAGATAACTTCTCCCCTCGGGCTGCTACTGACCAGTCAAAACATGGAGAACATGCTCGATCAATGGTGGACCTTACCACCCAAAAATGTTGTACATAGGTTTTTACACCTTATTACCCCATCACTGTATGTTGGGAAATCTGGAAAGCAAGGTGTACTACGAGATTTGAGCATAAGCAGGTCAACACAAATAGCATTTGCCACAAAATTCTCTTTCAGGTTAAAGAATTGATACAAAAAAAGTTTAGTAGGATGGACCAACATTGGGACCGGAAGCAAGTGTGTCATACAACTGAAAATTACAAAATCACTATCAGCAGGTTGATGGTTTGCTAGAACAAACCTAGTGATGATACTTGGAAATTGAACACTGATGGAAGTTTCATGAAAGCTCTAAACAAGGCGGGGGCTGGCGGAATTGTTAGAAATAAAAATGGGGACTTAGTCATGGCCTTTGCGTATCCGACTCATTTCTACACTAGCAACTTTAGTGAAGCCTGTGCTGCTTTAATAGGAATTTCATGGTGCTGTGACAAAACCATCAGCAACATTGAAATGGAATTAGACTCGATGATCGTTATCAACATGATCAAATGGGTGACCAGACCCTCTTGGAGGCTGCAGAATATAATCAATGATATTCAACACAAAATGCATCAGAAGAATGTCACGATTAGTCATTGCCATAGAGAAAGTAATGGAGTCGTAGATGCTCTTGCAAAGCATGCCACCACCCTTTAAGAAGATAAAGTTTTCCTACATAAATAAGACCTTCCTAAGGAGGCTATTGGCCCCCTTAGAATGGATAAGATGCAACTTCCGTCCTTTCGAAGAAGAGCAAAAAAACACTCTTCTTAGTGCTACGAGCCCCCATAATTCCCCTTTCTTTTGTAGATGCCAATATGCTTAGGCTAAATCTAGCTATTGGTTATCTCTATGTTTATGTAGGTTTATAGCACTTCAATGTGCCAAAACTCTTAGTCTTAGACTAGATCTCTTAGGAGTATTAACTCCACTGTAAAAACTCTTTTTGTGTCTGGAGGTTAGGTTGCCATGTCCCGCTCTGACTCGATAATTTTTGCTAATGTTATTAACAAGGTTAAAAAAAAGAAAGATACAAAACCAGAAGCATAAAAGGAACAAGTTCGTTCACTGATTTGTTGTGATACTGTTCTTACTCAGCAAGATAGCTGTAAAAGCTTATCAAACAGTGATTTAAAGAGTTGATGATTAATTGTATTTCAAAAATGTTCCAATGAGTGGTCTTGATGGTGAAATCCCGATCGAATTTCCATGTTCAAGGAGCCTGTCGTGTTTGATTCAGACCATAGAAACAGTAATATGGTGTACTGTTTCTATGGCCTGAATCAAACACCACAAGTTCCTTGAACATGGAAATTCGATCGGGACTTCACCATCAAGACCACTCACCAGAACATTTTTGAAATACAAATCATCAACTCTTTAAATCACTGTTTGATAAGCTTTTACAGCTATCTTGCTGAGTAAGAACAGTATCTAATAATAAGATTACATGAATTAGACTATGATTAAACTGAGAGTTAGCTGTCTGGATAGTCACTCAACTTACGATAAATGATAATCATAGTCCCTCGAAGATTATCATTTACCATAAGTTAAGTGACCATCCAAACAACTAACACTCACTTTAATCATAGTTTGAATCATGTAATCTTGTTATTATAGGGCTACATATATTACACTATATATCCCACCTTTTTTCTTCTTGTTATTATCCATATTGTTTTTGTATTATTTTGTAGGAGATTTCAAGATTTAGAAAATATTGAGTCAAGCATGAAGCGCAAGAGAACTATTGTTGAATAGGTTTGCTCCCCAAAACAAAGGTGACTCTATACCGAAGGGGACTTGAACATGAGATCCCTTTGTCAACAATGAAAGAGTACTTACCACTTCACCACAACCCTTATTGGTGAATTAACTAATCAACTTAATTGTACTAAAATCAAACTCTAATTAGGCTACAAGATAATTTTTAGGTGGAATTTTTAATAAAATCCAATCAAAGTGATACTTTCAATAACCAGACGATATGATTCTTTTTTGTTTTAATGTAACATAAAAAAAGAAAAATAATTTTCTATGATAAAAGTTGAATAATCACCCATGAATTTTTAAACTTGCTTCTATATGTATTTATCAGTTTTACATAGGCTGAGCTAAATTGAAAATTTTCTTCAGCTCATTCATTAAATATAGTTGACACTACTTTTGTTATATCTCAAAATAGAAATGGTTAAATGTAACACCCGACTCTTCCAAAACGTCTAAATTAACTCGTACCTTCGTGGAAAGACAAAGAAGGTGAGTAATAAATTAAAAAGGATGTCGTATGTCATATTTTAAGTGTTCAAGGGTTTTATCTCAAGTTTTGAAGTTAAGTAAGTGGCAAAATAAAAGTTAGCGAAAGTTATCGTAAGTTCCTTTTTAAAGATTTCTTTGAAATTTGGGTTAAATGTATTGGATGTTTTCTCCCAATATATAAAGAGTTATAAGGCCTATTACCAATTAAATCGAAGGCCTATGAGTCTAGTTTGCAACGCACAAAACCCCGTATCAAACGGACATCCGAGTAAAAAGTTATGAGGGTTTTACTAGGGACTGCCAGGGCAGAATCCGGGTCGGGTAAAGAAATATGGTATGTCGGCTATTTAACGTTTTTAGCCATGGAAACAGTTCATTTCAGTTCCAAAACCAAAAAAAAATCTTAGGAGAGGGTTCCTATGGAGTCCTAGCATGATGAAGGTTAGTTTTGACGATTTCTACCATTAAACATTGCCCCTGTGCCTAGAAACGTAATCCCTACACGTGACAATCGTTTTTCCTTTCTATTTGCTGCATTTGGAGCTGGTTTTTGAAGATATAAATTTGTAACTATTGGTGTTCCTTCAAGGTTTTAACTTGGTTAACTAAGGTAATCATCTTAGGACTCTTTTATGATTGTTTTTATGAATTTCTACGGACATTTCGACAAGTTGGGGCAATATGGCAAATCTGCCGATATAAGATTAATTATAAACTGTTTATAGGTGTGTACCAGCTGTGTATATATAGTGTTTGCGAAGCTTAGGACATAAGGAACAACTTTCGTGAAGGAACTACGGTCTTTCGAGCGTTCATTGGAAAGGTATGTTAAGGCTATTCCCTACTTACGACATGTTTCCTTAAAGTTTAGAAGCAATGTATTTGGGTTGTTATCCTTGATATATTGTTGGCTGCTCAAGTTGATATAATCCTCCCTTGTCGGGATTCTTATTCAGTTAGTAGTGTCCCTATGTTGGACACACGGCTTAAGAGGCTATTTGTATAGGTTGCTTATAACTAAATTGCTCACTTTTAGCGGTTGGATTGTTATTATTGCCGTTGGGGCTATTGTGGTTAGCTGCAGGAATGTGATCTATGCCTAGAAGGGCTATGTTCTGCCTACAGGGCTATATGGATGCCTAACAGGGCTATGAGTTGCCTACAGGGCTATATTGACGCCTAAGAAGGCTATGTTCTTCCTACAGGGCCATGTTGTTGNCTATAAGCTACGTTGATGCCTAAAGGAGCTATGTGCTACCTAAGGGGCTATATTAATGCCTAAGAGGGCTATGTGACTGCCTACGGGGCTAGGGGACTACTGATAGGGGTATATAGGCTGATTGGCACCTTCCGAGCTTATGGGGGCCTGAGTAGGTGGTCTTGTGTGCTGTTTGTACCTGCCGAGCTTATGGGGGCTTGATTAGGTTGTTGTTTTATTATTTTTGATAAGTTTAGATTTAGGAGCAGGTCAGTACACTTATCTTAGCCTTGATTTATTTATTAGATTATTCCAGTATATCAGGATACCTCATCATAGTCTATTGCCTTTCATACTCTGTACATTATTTTGTACTGACGCCCCATGGCCTTGGGGGCGCTGCATTCATGCATGCAGGTCCTGACAGACGACTGAGTAGACCTCCTCAACAGCAGGATTGACTTTTATCCGGTTGGCTAGCCCCTTTCCTTCGGAGCTGCCAGAGTTGGGAGGTTTGTTACATTTTGTTGTATATATCTTTATGGGTAGGCTGGGGCCCTGTCCCACCAATCTTTACTACTCTTAGAGGCTTGCAGACTAGTGTGTGGGGTTTATAGCTACGTTATGGCCATCCTGGCCTATGTTGTTGGTTTGCGGAAGCTTGTGAGCTGTTTGATGTATTGTATTGATATACCTGCTTTTAGTTTTGATATAGATATCATGGTGGCCTCAACGGCCCAATTAGGACTTTTGTGCTAGTTGACTATTTATTTATATGATCTCCTGGGAGTAGCTGTTTCTTTTATAGATTGGTTGACAGGGGCCTTGCCGGCCGATGGCTTAGTTTTAAGCCGAGATATATTTGTTTGATTTCTTGATTGTGTGTGGCTGCCATGCGCTAGTAGCAAATGGTTCAGCAAGGTCGGCTCGGGCCTGAGTTTTGGCATTAGGAGCCAGTTGCGCTTCTCGAGTTTGGGGCGTGACATTAAATAATGTATATCTTACCAAATGTGAATACTTAAATCTATAAAAGAAATTGAACCACTCATTACAAATTATTTTTAGTTTGTAGATTGAAAAAAAAAAGATTTTATTTCATTTATTCGATGTTGAATGAATCACTTATTCTTAGCAAGATAATTTTTTGGATCTAAGAAGACAAATTAAGTTGAAAAGACATAATGTTAGTTATTTTTTCTGTTAAATCTGATACAACTACTAAAATAATAATGATCTTTAAAACGTGAATCTTTAAAATAAAATAGAGTATTTGTAAGAGATAGTCCAGTAAAGTACTAGAGAAGAAATGAACAGTACATCATTAAATAAAGAGAAGAAAGAACTTACAACTTGTTGATTTATTTTCAATTCTGAAGAATCCATAAAAAGGATTCGTGTTGGATTGCATTCCATCATCGTCATTGCCATCAACATCCTCCTTTGTGCTTATGTCTTTCATCTTAGCCGCAATAAGTTGACTTGTGTGATTGAATGAGAGGGATTGTTGAAGCGTTAAATTTATAAGAGCGACAAGTGCCTAGGGTTTTTTAAAACTTAGTACCAGCTTTCTTAAATCTAGTTTGCTCACAATTAGAGGTTACAATTTTAGCCAATATTTGTAAGTCGGCCCATCTAAGGTGGCAATTTTAGCCAATATTTGTATATCGGCCCATCTAATTAATCCATATTTAAATGGGTTGGATCACTTATATTTTGGTTGGGTAAATATGAGCTTTACTATATATTATTAACCCATAAAATTACGAACAAATATGGATAAAATATGGGTATCTATATATAAACTCACATTGGTAAATAGAAAAAAATAATTATCATAAATATGGATAAAATATGGGTATCTATATACAAACTCACATTTGTAAATAGAAAAAAATAATTCTTAAAAATTTAAGAAAAACTATTTTTCATATCAATAAAAACAAATCAGACCATAACCCTACCTACCCCTCGGGTGAGGGATCGAAACCTGGATCAAAGTCAAAAGTTGGTGTCAGGGTCGAGAATCAGGTCTTGGGTATGAAGTTTTGTCAAGGATAGGAGTTAGGTCATTGGTCGGGATTCAGGGTCGGGGTTAGGATCTAGCGTTAGGTCATGGGGCAGATTCGTGTTTTGGTATTGGGTTGTGAGTCAGGAGAAGGGTCCTAGGTGGGGTATGGATCAATAGATGGATCCCAAGTTAAGATCGGGAGTTGGGAGTCAGGATCAGGTCTTAGTATCTTAATTAGGATTGAGCGCCAAGTCTCAAATCGAGGTTAAATTCGACAGTCAAGACTCGAGTGAGTGTTGACAATTGAGGTCAAGGTAGGGTCCCAAGTCTCTGGTCGAGAATACATTCTCGGGTAAGGAGTTTGGTCTTGTGTCAAGAGTCGAGTCTTGGCTCAGGTTCGGTATTTAGAGTCAAGTCTTGAGTCAGATATCATGTCTCGATTTGAGAGTCGAATTTCAAGTAAGGGTTAAGAATTGAGTCCCATATAAGAATTTGCATTAGGTTCCAATTCGAGGATTAGGAGTCGGTCTTGGATCCACGTAGGGATTAAGAGTTGGTCTCAGATCCAAGTAGGGATTGAGAGTCGGGTCTTGGCTTGGTGTATTACCCCAAAAATTTCTAAGTTAAGACTCGAACCATTCTTCAATTACTTATAGGGTCATATCGGGTGATTCTTAAATTTCCAATATGTGTAAAGGTAAATTCTTTAGTGTGGGAATGATATTGGATATCAATTAAGGTCACTAGAAACTCCCAACACAAAGTAGAGTTGAAGGTTTCCTTATCTATTAAGTTTTGATGTAAGATTCTACTTGGGTCAACTTAAAATGACCATATCTCTTAAAGTTATTTGAATCTTCTTTACAACGCCACCAATTTTGCAACAATACGAGGTTTGAGTAAAAAGTTATGACCATTTAATTAGTAACCTGATACAGTGTTGTAACGAATTAGCCGACGGGAAAACATTAAAATGGTCATTTTTATCTTTTTACCTCTAAAAAACCCTAAACGAATTTCTTGACTAATTAAAGGCCCAAAACAATCATATTTTCATCCCTTAATCCCCCATTCTCTTCTCTCTCAAACCCTAAGACAAAACCCTATGGAAAGATCAAAGTAGAAGACTCCATTCAAGATTCTTTCCATCTTTTTCAAGATTCTTCTTCAAGGTAAGTCTTTCTCCAAGAATTCCATTCTTTCCAACTCAAATTCCTCCATACAATTTTGAATCACTAATGAAAATCACAATTCTCGGCCATAGAGATTTCAAGAAACTAAGTCAAGAATCTCAAGAAAGGTTTTCTTGATTTTTCTCCTTCAAGCTAGGGTTTCAAGGATTCTATTGAAGTTCTTTTTCAAGATTCTTCAAGAACCTTGTTCTTTCAGGTATGTAAGGCTAGCATAGTGTTGGACTAGTTCGTCTTCACGCCCTACATCAACTTTCAAATCAGTCAGAATAATCTAGGATTCTATCCCTAGATTTGAGTATTCTGAGATGAGTTGATTTTGAGTTCTTGAGGTCTGGATTCTTTTTGAAATTCTATTCCTAATTATTGAATTTCTATATGTTATGCATTAAGATTCTTGAGTTGATTTGTTCATGCCTATATTTCAGCATGAACCCTATTTATTGACTATTTTTCAGATGAGTAGTATCGTTGAGTTCTCAAGTTCTGAGTACTGAGTTTCCATATTGCTATTAAGATTCCTGAGTTGAGTCGTTCATGCCCATAATTCCACATGAACCCTATGAATTGAGTTATAAATCTTGAGAAGCCTTCTAAAGTCAACACTTGAGTTTTAAACTGAGTTTTTGAGGAAGTAAAGATGTGTTTTGAGAAAGAGTTTATAAAACATGATTAGTATGACAATCGAGTATGTTATCAATGTTTAAGCATTATGGGATCTGGTTATGCCATCAATGTTTATGCAGTATGACTTCCCGAGTCATCAATAATCATATCACAATATGATTTTGATATATTTTTAAGAAATATTTTTTAAATATGAATTCAGTAAGAGTATAACAGAACTAAGTTTTCCCAAAGGTATGAGTTTTAAAATTGATAAAAGAGAAACTTTGATTTCTAAATGAGTTATGAGTTTAAAGATATTTCAAGAGCAGTTACCTCTTTTAAGAGGATAATTTTAGCAATTATCTCAAACAAGGGAATAATATGTGTTTTATAAACATTGAGCATGAATATATATTATTGGGAGTAGTATTGAGCATCGATATGAGGATGAGTTCAGACAACTCACAAACCTCATGAACCATGTATGCCAACATGGGTAAAAGATCATACTTTTTAGATGACTCATTTGCTCTCGAGCATAGCTTAGTGGATCCACTTAGTTGAGGTGTCCTATATACTGACAAGGTATAGGACGATTCTGGCAGCGTGGACGAGACACTGTATTATAATGTAGCTCATAGTGATGGTTGTCAGTTAGAGAATCTCCCAATAGAGTTACAGTGTATTTTTATATATCACTTATTATGTTGAGTTCAGAGATGAGAAAGTATTTTGTAAAGCATAAAATGATTTAGCTTCTTTATTTCTTTACATTCAGCTTGAGTACATTGTTATCTATTGCAGTCATTTCTTTCATTTATTTGTTATTAGCTATATTACATACTTGTACATTCAATGTATTGATGTCAATTGACCTGCATCTTTTAATGATGCATCATTCGTTGTCTAGTTATAAGTGAGACATCCTTGCTTTCGGAGTACTCCAGTTTTATGAGTTGTTAGTAGTAGTTCTTTTGAGGAGTTGTGGGTCTTGTCCCAACACTCATCTTTGTATATTAGAGGCTTTATAGATAGACAATTTTGAAGAGTCTTTCAATTTTCAAATGTTTTATTTAAACTTATGACAACAAAGTTTTGAGATTTAGTAGGCTGTTTTTAAATGTTCCTTTCAATTTGATGCTTATGTATGCTTGAGTTAGTCTTCCGTTTGTAGTCATCCAGGATGAGGGTTCGCTTAGGGACCAACAATGGTTCTCGAGTGCCGTCCACATCCAGGGTGTAAGCTCGGGTCGTGACAAACTTGGTATCAGAGCAAAGTGTTCAAGTGTCCTAGGGTGTCTATGAGGCAGTGTCGGTAGGAATTTATTTATGGTTGTGAGGGCCCCACTTCTATAAATGAGGGACTATAGACATTTAAGAAAAAATTCCCTTCTTTCATACTCTAAGTCGTGCAATAGAATTGTGTCTTAAGGAATATATTCAAACTCGTGTGTTTCTCTGATTCATTCGACTTCCCCCATACTCAAGGTATTTGAAAAGCAAAGCCCAAATCCTTATCGATGAGTTACTATAAGCAAAAGTGTTCAGAAAGTCATGAGATTTCAGAGGGGATTATGAGAAGCCTATGAGTGAGCCTAAGTGTTGAGATTAAAAAGAATGCACTCTTATTCATGTGAATTGTGTGTTTAAGCTAGAGGCGAGATGTATTCCCAGACTCTTTTCTCTAAACCTTATTTAGTTGAGACCCTTATGAGGAAATGTGTCTTTGAGCTTGGGTTGTAATTTTCACCTGAAGGATAGTATGAGTTTTAATGTTATGAGTAAGTAGTAGTAGAAGTGCTAGCGTCAGAAGTATACATTTAAAGGTGTAGTAACCTAATAAATGGGGATAGTTATTGAGTAGAGCATGTAAGTTGTAGCCATGTACCTAGTAAGTCATTAAGGATGAGTTTTCCTTTATGTGTAGACTAAGGAATAATAATTTTTTGTGGAGTTCATGATAGAGGATAGATGAATAATTACTAGTTAGGATGGGTTAGAGTATACTTTAACCAAAAAGAAGTTTATGATGATGTGTCATTGTGTTAGTAACGACCAAGTGTAGGTGCTGGATAGAAAAACATGAGTATTCATGAGGTGATAGATCTAAGCAAGACTTATGATTTTGGAGGGAGAGCCCATAATATTCAAAAGTATTATAGAACTAATTAGACAATGATGTATAGTGAATGAGTAAATAGTACTTAAGTTGTGAAGTGGAATGTTGCATTTCCATAAAGAGTAAATTGGTAGTTTATCATCCACTCTCCACAATTTTTTTGTTTGATATTTATGTATGAGTAAAAATTAAAATAATAAATTATTATAGTCTTAATGGGTTATCAGTTGATTCAATAACCCAATATTAAAAAATCAATATCGAATTGATTTTTTTATAAAACCATTAAATAACCACCAATAACCCAATAATAATAAACCAATAACACTTTTTCGGTTTGGTTTTTGCACACCACTAGTACATGATGTTTTTTTGTAATAATAGGGAGGGGGAAGGTAAGAAAAAAGTTAGGGGAATTATTTTATGGCTAGTTTCAAATATTTANTATAATGTTTTTTGTAATAATAGGGAGGGGGAAGGTAAGAAAAAAGTTAGGGGATTTATTTTAGGGCTAGTTTCAAATATATATATATATATATATAAAATAAAGTAATTAGTTTACAATAAATATAGTCAAATTCTATTTACATAAAAAAAAATTAGCCAAAAATCATATGAACTATACACTGACTATAAAATATAATTAACCAACAATCATATAATGTATACACTCACTATAAAATATAATTAACCAACAATCATATAATGTGTACACTGACTATACAATATAGCTACATATACATGTGATGTACACTGACTATACACTATGATACACTAAAAAAACTAAATATAGTTTAACTATACATGAAGTATACATTGACTCTCAAGGCTGACTTATCGGTAACATGAAACATGTTCCATATGATCACATACGAGTCACACCTGAGGTCAACTCACATTTCAAGTAACCCGGACCATATAAGGATCCAACATGCAACAATCACGTTATGTTGAAGTAAATCCGGTCCACTCATGAAACAATAAACACATACTTGGTCCTCTCATGAAATCCAAACTTAAGTTATTAGTGTAACGACATGGAACCAGAGCAATCCATAGTTAGTACCAACGTGGTACACGAGCCATTTGTATAGTTAGTGTACTAGTGTGGTATCCGAGCCAGCTATATATGAATATTCTTATACTAGACGTGATACCTGAGCCAATCGTTAGTATATACTAGACTTGGTATCAGAGCCAACCATAAGTATATTTTCTACTAGGCGTGGTACTTGAATCAAGTCATCAAGCACAAATAATCATTCACAATAAAATAAACACCATGAATAATAACACTTAAAACCACAAGTCAAACAACCCATTCATTACATGAGATTATCAACATGTTGTCATAACATATGGTTCCCTATGATCTCCTCATTAGTCATACACAAGTGTCAACATGCAACAAATATGCACCCCTATCCATTGGACTAGATAAACCATCCTTCCCAGGAAACTCATATTAACAATCAAGAACTAGAGAACTATCCCCTAAACATCATCTCATTTCCCGCCTTAACAACAAATGAACAACAACTTATAATCATTTAGACTCTGTGCCCAAAGGCCTATGCATGCAATTCCAAACATCTACAAGATATAATGCAGTAAAAGTAGATTTAACTACTCAGAGTAAAGAAGCCTAGCCTACTTGGGCGCCAAGCATATGATGAGAGTTGACTAGAGTAAACAACTTAAGTAAATGAACTTGGATTCATGATTCAAAGGTTCTGGAAAGGTTTATATGATGTTTTGGACTAGTTTGCAAACATTGGCTAGTTTTTAAGGTGGTTCGAGCATATTTGAAATGCATAAATAATATTCTTAGAGAAAAATAAAAAACTTGATTGATCGTTAATTTCGCACGTTGGTGGTCAAAACTGTAATTCAACCACGTGATTAGGTCCATATTATTTTATGTGGCTCATAGAAGCTAATTTCGTCCAATTCTGAGTTCGTTTGATATGTTTTAGACAATTTTAAAGTATTTTAGCATTTGAGCATTTTTAGCTGGCATTCGATGCAAAACAGATGTTTTGCAGAATTACAACATATTTTCCATACCTAAATTCAGAGAGGCGCGATTGACATTTGGTGCCTCACTTAACCAAATGAACGATTGAAACCAAACCAAATAACTTATATGTGCCATCAAGGTCAAGCAAAACAAAAGAAACGCAATGAAAACACCAACATGCAAGCATACATGTAATGCCCCAACAATGGAAACGTCAATACAAAATAATATATAAAATATGTAAGTTGATAAAATAACTGAAACAACATATTATAATTCAAAATCATACTACCCCGAACATAACCTCAACAGAACCAACAACAACCTAAAATAGTCTTATCTGTCCTTAAGGGTGTACATAAGTTGGTTTGATTGAGTTTTTTTAATTGAAAAAAATTACTAAACAATTATTTCTGTGTTAAATCTAAAAATCAAATTAAACTACATAAAATCATGTTTTTTCTATTTTGATTTTTATCGGTTCTTTCGATTTTTTTAATTTTTAATTTTTTTTTAATAATTATACAATGATTGAAAAAGAGATCAAATATATTTTCACTTACTTGTGTGATAGGCTAGAACTTCAAAACGTTAAATAAATAAGAATCTTCAAAAAGACTGTAAAATCACATGAGTACAAAATACTTTCATTGAAATATCAACATTCAATATGTAAAATTCATAAGATTAAAGGTTGTAATCTGTTAATTTTTCTTTTCTTTTTGAGTGTGAATCTTAAATTGATAAAATAGTACTCTAAGGACTGTTTGCTTGGTGAAATAAGGAAGAACAATTCGAGATAAAATGTCTTTATTTTATTAACATTATTTAATTCATTCGGAAAATTGGGTCTAAAATGTACTATGAGTAAATACACAAATTAATTATTTAACTTAATTGTACTAACATCAAACACTAATTAGGCTACAACATAATTTGTAGGTTGAAATTTTAATAAAATCCAATCAAAGTGATACTTTTGATAACCCCAATGGATAACTAATCTTTTATCTCGAATTGTTATCCCTTGCCCCACCAAGCCAGTGACCCTTGGATTACTATTTTATCAGCTTAAGATTCATGTTGACACCCAATTTTGGCTTTCCACATTTAACTATAGTAAATAATAATAATAATATATATATATATATATATATATATATATATATATGTGTGTGTGTGTGTGTGTTATGAAATTTTTATAGGAATACAATTTTTTTTTAATTATTTATTTGACTTGATAAATTTATTTCATAAATGTTATTTCTTATAAAGATTAAATATATTATATATATCTTACTACTTACCTTCTCATTTTTTTAAAAAATAAATAAAAAATAAATGTTGTTCTTAAGAATTGAATCTATTTTTTGTTCAAATATAATTCCTTTGTTGCAATAGATATTTTTCGTACATTGTTCAAAATTAGAAAGCTTAATTAATTAATGAGTTACTAATTTATCTTAATTTAATTTTAAGAATGACTAATTTTATCAATTAAGCTAACCTTGCAAAATAATTATTTTTAATTTAATAAATTATGACTATTTAATAAAGAAGAGGTTATAATTTAAATGATTTTAATTTGAGCAAATTTGGCAATCCAAGTCTTATTAAACCGGCCAATCCGTGTATGCCACGTAGGCGAGCACATGGATTGTGCTTCTTTAGATTTGATCTCAGCCTTACAATCTAATCTAACGGCCTTAATTAATTCGTCATTTTACTATTATATATATGTATATATATATATAATTATTATTTATTAAACTCTTTATTTTTTTTACCAACCGTCTGATCAAACGATCGGACGGCCCAAATTAAGTAAGATCTTTTCATCTTTTCCCAAAAATCGTACAACCCCCCATCGCCTCAAACTTCTTCTTTTCCCAGGAGATCACGTTTCTGCTTCCCCAACGTCTTCTTCTTTTTCCAGGAAAAGGGGGCACTGTTCCTTCCTCTTCCCCAGACGTCCTCACCTTCCCCATGCCCCTTCGTCCTCTCTCGTCAATCGCCCATCGTCCGCTGCCAAAGAAACGACCTTGGACCGCCGGAAAACAATAATATCCGGCGGTCTCCAACGTCACCTCTTCCCCCCATCCGCCGTCCATCAATCACAGCCCCTTTTCTATCAACTTTACATCTTTTCCGATTAATTTCTGACCCAAATCAGGCCTAGAAGTCTCGACCATCATCATTGCTCCGCCTGAAAAGCGGAGGACGCGAAGAACCATCGGATTTCGATTGGTTACACCATTAATCTAATGGGTCTGAGGTTGGAAGCCTCTCACCAAAAATTACATATAAAAAGACCCCTTGGGTTCTCAAAGGAAGGATCCGGAAAAAATCTCAAAAAATAATCCAAAACAGGGGGAGAAAAACATTCGAAATCGTTGCAAAATCAACGAACGAGGATCTGAAATCACCTAGAAAACAGATTGTAAGATCATCTTTTGTCCTCTATTTTTTATTTGAGTTTGAAGTTGGATATCTTGACGTCAAAGCCCCTGTTTGCTGCCCCGGGAAAGGTACTGTACCTCACCCTTATTCTGCTCAGATTCCAGTTGGTTCTTTTGGTTGATTTTTTTTTTTGCAATTAAAAATGGTTGTTAATCTGCTTGTCTCCGACTTTTATGTATAGTGAAGTTTCTGTTTCTTTGTTAAAATATATATATATATATATATCGCTCATGGTTGCTTTAATCGGAATACGATTAGAAGATGTATATATGGATAGTTTGAATGTCTCTCTTGCTTATTCTGACTCTAATGCTTTTTTTTTATAAAAAAAAATCGGCTTTGTTTATAAATCAGTCGATCTGGCGGAAATTTTTATCGACGACCAATTTTGATGGTCAAATACCATTTTGTTTAGTGTTAAGTTCCAACATTCGTTGTTGTTGCTGTGAATATAAAAGATCTATTTTTAGTTAAGTTTAATCTTGATTAATTAGATAATGTGAAGTAGAAGATAGTTATTTCCAGTTTTTCTTTTTTGCAACAAGTAATTTTAACAGTTAATAGATAATTGATTGACTAGTTAGCATCCCTTTTTACATTTCAAGTTATATTGTGTACTGATTATTTAATCAGAAAAATGTAGTGATCTCCCCCCATGTCATTCCTAAATATGTGAGGACAAGTTTCGTGGTCGATGGATCATATAAGAAATCATAGTCTATTTCTCCTTTTATTTAAACTCGCGGTGCTTATTTCTTAGGAATTCTATTATGGCCAAATAATTTGTTTGTAGTGTGCTTAGTACTTATTTAAAATTAAAAATAAAAAATGTGATAACTTGTCCTTCGTAATGTTTATGAAGTTACAACTTGCTCAAGTATATTTCGTTATTTGTGGGTCACTCATGTTACATTTTGTCTTCAATTTAGTATAAGATGTCTAATCTTTCCTTTTTAATGTTTCATGTACAACCGGAGAGCTGGAGTTTCTACTTTGGAACTCATTTTGGCCTAAGATATTAGGCCAATAGCAAATTAGGATCATCGCAATGCTTGGAGTCTCTCGAATTAGGAGTCCAATATTTCTTACCCTTCCTCTTTTCGAAGTCTAAATTATATTGTTTGGATACATTGGCTAACCTTTACTTACAAGTTTTGGATATATTGTTTGCCTTTTATTTTGAAGCTTATTTAACGTGAACTGATAATATTTGTTTATGAATTTATTTGAGACACCTATAGAACAAATGATACAAAAGATATTTTCTTAAAAAATGGGTTAGCATTTTTTCTTATAACATTCTTTTAGGCCCTTTAAGTTGAAATGATAGGCTTATAGTTTAAAAATTTTCCAAATGAAGTCTCAAAGGGCTAAAATAATATTCATTTAGGTCTACTCATTGCTTAGGACCCCCAAATAAATCCGGAACTAGTTTAAAGGCCAAAATTTAATTATCCTTTAGAGATACATATTTGTAGAAAACAAGCAGGGAAGCAGGCCCTATACTTCATTGACAAAAATGGCATATTTTGTATTCTTTAAATTATTTCATATCCCTTTATACATTTGGTAATTATTTAACTTAGATAATACTTTCTCATTAGGTGAATTGCCAACATTTTCCTTTCATTTATAAAATGCGTAACTTGTTTCAAAGAAGTTTGATTTGGAGTGATATTTTCCAAAGTTATATACCTTTTGATTACCCTTAAAAAAGAAAAACAAGTGTTTGAAGTTTAAGATTAAACAACTTAAAAATGCAAATTTTTGGGTTCAAAAGAGTAGAATTTCAAGCTTAAAAGAGAGGGTTTCCAAAGGTCCTCTAAGGTGTAATAATTGGAGTATTAATAAGTACGAGAAAACTCATCAATTGGGATTTCTAAATGAATTTGAGATTAATTTCAAAAGCTAAAATAATTACCCTTAGAAATATATAAGGCTAAAAATAATCACCCTTTTTTTAGAATATATATATATTCTTTAGGAAAACAGGCCTATGTATTTTGTCAACAAAAAATAAAATAAAATATAATTGTAGAATAAAATCCTAATAGTTAGGCATATTTTTATACTCTTTACATCACTCATTCATAAAATATATCGACTATTCTTACTTTTTTGAATCAAACATTGCTAAAAAAAATGTTTTATCTTTTAACACGCCATTTCAAATTTTAGATATGCCAACAGATTCAAATACAAGGTACATACATATATATGCCATACATATAAAGGTATATATTCTATATTTTCTCCACATTACCTAGTATTATCTACTATCTCTTTTACTAATATTATTTATTTATTTTTATAATTTATAAATTTCTACACTCGAATATACATATCATTTTACTACATCTCATTTTCACAAATGTCAATTTATCTCTACACGTAAATGAAATAATAAACAATCACATTTTTAAAAAAAAAAAAAAAAACTTACATGTATATGCTATCTTTATATTAAACATAAATTTTAGATCACAAACTCTATCTAATATTCTAACATTTGGTATAATTATTATTTATTTATTTTAATTCTTAGGAAATTCAAATTACACATCGCACATTACTACATATTTACACTCCACTACTATCTTATTTTATTTTTCACGTCTTGATGAAATGACATATTTTCATAAATTCAACATCTATATATTTCTTAGGATAACTTTACTATTGTACACCTATATTTTTTTAACACATAAAAAATTAACATACTTTTAAGTACATCTATTTATTTATTCATTTATTTTTACATGATAAAATACTACTATTAAATCTATTTTATAATGCATATATATGTCGTATCTTGTATTTTATTCTTTTCTTAAACTAACCAATTAACTTATCATGGATTTTTTTTAAAGCAAATAAATAAACAAGTTTTCCTAATCATATTTTCCTAAATTGAGTTTAAGGACTATCTTTGGATAGGCTCTGAGGGGTGCTTAACACCTTCCCCTCGAGTAACCAAAACTCTTACTTAGAATCTCACTGGTTTCGCAAATCTAAACAGAGTTTACAGTTACATATTTAAAAAATGGTTTTCCTAATATTTTCCTTAAAATTTAGGTGGTGACTCTAAAACAAAAAAAAAAAAGCAATTTTTTCCAAATCAGAGCATCAACCACATTATGTTGTGAACTGTTTCGGCCGGTTCGAAATGGGGTGCGACAATTCACACAAAATTTTTTTTCACAAATTACAAAGTAATAAAAAAAAGTTGTCATTTCAAATAAGGAGCCAATCTTTCTTCTCTCTCTTTTCTTTTTTCATCTTCGACATCAGTTCTTGTGTGCTTCGTGCTCGACTATGTCTTTTGCAAAGCTTGGAATACCCTAAAATTTTGTAGGAGATTTCAAGATTTGCAAAAGATTGAGTCAAGCATGAAGCGCAAGAGAACAATTATTGAAGATGAAAAAGAGATTTACTCCTTATACAAATGATGAAATGATACTTTTTTTTTTTTACTATTTTATAATCTGTGAATTTACTTTTCTTTTTGTGTGTGAATTTTAAATTAATAGTATTATGAGGATCATTTTCTTAGTGGAACAAGCAATAACATTTCGAGATACTCTTTAATTTATTGACATTGTTTAATTCATTTGGAAAACTGGTCAAATATATACAATGAGTAAAAACACTAATTAACTAACTAACCATTTTTTTTCACTCAATGTTAGGTATCAATATTAGAGCCTGACTAAATCTAGGTTTGTTCCCCAGGAAGTTCCATATTTTGGGGGGGGGGGGGGGGTTTAAAGTACTCCATAACAAAAGGGACTCCATACTTAAGGGAACTCAAACCCAAGAGTCTGAGACCTTTTGGTTATGAATAAAGGAGGATTTATGTCATGCCCCGAGCCTACACCCTGGACGTGGCCGGCACTCGAAGACCATTGCTGGCCCCCAAGCGAACCCTTGGCCTGGCTTACTTAACTCAGCGGAAACCTTAACTCAACAGAATAACTCCATGCAATGCAAGGTCATAAAACAACCTAATTGATAAAATCTGGCCAAAAGGCAACTCGAGTCTCAAAATAGAATATTTATACATATACATAGATGAGAGACTCAATACTAACTGACTGACTGTCTATGAAGCCTCTATAATACTGAGATGGATGTTGGGACAAACCCCGCAGCATCCTAATAAAACAAAACTAGGAAAAACGAAATAATAGAGTCCTCCGAAATGTAATGAGGCTCACCACTGACTCTAGAGTGCTCAACTGGATCAACGGCGTGCTGGATGATGATCCTGGGTACCTACGTCATCATCATAATATGATGTAGGTCAACTGACATCAGTACATGGAATGTACGAGTATGCGAGCTGGACAGCTAAACAACAACTTAAGCTTGAAAGGGATACAAAAGAGAACTTACCTTGGCTCTATTCAACTCATGAGTAACTGAACTCTATATAAAGCAATAAGACACATGCAATATATAAAGCTTGTAAAACTATTTAAAACATGACGTCAAAAATCATATTTATAATATAATAAAAATACCATGCTCCCTCTCAAAGTCTACTTGTGCAATGCATGAATGAAGTCCCATACCCCCATCCATATTAAGCAGAACCCCTCGAGGAACCATGTAATTTCTACTGTGGGAGTTCCGCTAACTGACAACCACCACTAGGAGCCTAAGTGGTGACACAGCGTTGTTACCATCACGCTACCAGACTGTCCTATACTTTGTCGTCATATAGAACTTCTTTAACTTTAACTTAGTGGATCCACTAGCTTAACTTACGTGATCATCTAAAAAGTATGACCCGTTAAATCCCATGTTTGCTACATGGTTCTTATGGAGAGTTGAATTAATATGAACTCGCGTCCCCATTTCGGTGCTCAAGACTACTCCCAAAATATACTTTAGCTCATATGTTTTAAAAACAAACTTCTTTCTCTAGTTTGAATTAATTGCTCAAACTACCCTCTTAAAAGAGGTAATTGCTCTTGAAAACTCTTTCTAAAAAGAACATATCAAAACTATATTTTAATATGATCATTGATGACTCGGGAAGTCATACTGCATAAACATTGATGGTATATCTAGAGACCATACTGTTTAAACATTGATGACATACTTGGTTGTCATACTAATCATGTTTTAGAAACTCTTTCGCAAAACTCATCTTTTTCTTGAAAGAGATAGTACTCAAACTGCTCAAAACTTTTTTGGAAATCTTAGTTTCCTCTCATCTTAAATGTGAAAACATTTATAAACTTCTTTACGAATACTTAGTTCCCTAATAACTTTTGAGAAATGAACTTGACTCTATACTCTT
Organism: Solanum stenotomum; assembly: GCF_019186545.1. Taxonomy (NCBI): domain Eukaryota; kingdom Viridiplantae; phylum Streptophyta; class Magnoliopsida; order Solanales; family Solanaceae; genus Solanum; species Solanum stenotomum. The sequence goes on along the minus strand of NC_064285.1, from coordinate 60,599,047 downwards.
TACTTAACTTGAAACTCTATACTCTTTACTTAACTTGAAACTTGAGCTAAAAATGAAGTTAAAACGTCCAATAAAGACTCTTGAAAAACTTTAAAGACTTGCTTTGACTTACTTCTTAATTTCTAAGCTTGACTCTAACTTCACTTGACTTTGATCCTAACTTTCCTCGAATTGTATTATGGATTCAAGGGTAATGATCTTATGTTTATGGATGAGTTCTTGATATTTAGATGTACCTTAGAGTGTTGGAAACAACTATAAAACATAGGTACATTACCAAGGAACATGTATGAAAAAGTGGGGAGTGAAATGGGAAGGATTGGCGTCCTTGGCGCTCTGAGAGGCGCGGGGCGCCAGCCTTCAGACTTCAGAGGGGCCTGCTAGACGCTCTGCAAGGCACGCCGCCCCAAGGGGGAAACTTCAGAACCCTTGTTGGGGCGCGCAGGCTGGCACGACGCCCCAACCTTTTCCCCCAAAAATTCGACTTTTCTCCTTAGTTTCTCCAACTCTAAACCCTCTTAACATCCAAGGTTCTTTCCCCAAACACTCATAATCATTAAAACCCTCAATATACAATAGATTCAACTCGAAATTCCATCCGGAAACATGCACCAAACCAACAAGAAACTTCAACAACACAACCACAAACTTCAACAAACACAACCAATCTTTTCTCAGAATTAAAACAAGTTGGCGTGTGGGGGAATGAACCAACCCAACACTATGATCTCTGTCACGACCCAAGCCTAGGGCCTAGACGTGACCGGCGAATGGGGAACCCGAAGGAACCCCAAACAAGCCTCATAGCGTATCATTACACATCCTTGGTCGCGGAAGCAATTAAAATGATCATAAGCAATAAGCATAATCAAAGGGGGAAATCGGGACTAAGGGAGCAAGAAAAAAAGAAGAAGAAACGATACATAAATACCATAGATGAGTCAAGCTCAAGCTTAATACACAACTTGTCCAACACCACCTCTAAACATGAGTACTTAGCGGGGGCCAAGACAAACTATCGGGCTCACCCTCATAGTCAAAAGATAACTAAAAAGAAAAGTCTAATACATAGCAAAAGATCATGAGCAACGTCCCCGGAATGGAGGACTCACCAATAACCTTAATAGGAAATCGTATTAGCCACGCAGAGGAGGATGGTCAAGCGGTGCTCCGGTCCCTACATGGTGACATCATGTAGGCATAGAGTATGCATTAGTACGTTTGAATGTACTAAGTATATGGGATGCAATGCAATGCTACAATAGATGGACATCATAGGAAAAATGCATAATCATACCCGATAGATAGCACATTAATGAAATGAAATATATAATGACACTTACATAAAAATCATATTTAGTGGGACGTAGCACATGTGTGGTGAGCGACCATCAATATAGTATTTTCCAAGGCCTACCACCCCCTTAGAGAGGCGAAAGAGGTACAAACCCCTCAATGTGGTTACCCGGGCCTACCACCCCCCGAGCTAGGGACCAAGGTACAAACCCCTCGATGTGGTTATACGGGCCTACTACCCCCGTACTAGGCAACCAAGGTACAAACCCCTCGATGTGGTTATACGGGCCTACTACCCCCCGTACTAGGCAACCAAGGTACCAACCCCTTGATACGGTTACCCGGGCCTACAACCCCCCGAGCTAGGCTTGGTCGACTCACAACACTTATATAGAGAAAATCATATACATGTATCCCTTTCATCATCATTTCAATAATTATATAATCATCCGACTCATAGGATGTACATTGAACATTCCATTTCCTAAGAATTCTATCAATGACATTTTATCAAACACATGGTGGGCTATTGTTCATGTAGATAAAATTATGTCTTTCAAGAGTATTAAGTCCAACCAATTCCGAAATACATATAAATCAGCCCACCAACAACATACATATATATATCAACCTTCATAATTTGATCATGGAAGCATGAAAACCATAAACATCACATAATAATTCCATTTCATGATAATATGCAAAAATAGACCATAATAGAATGTGTA
>NC_064285.1:60535320-60591188 GCF_019186545.1 Solanum stenotomum | reverse complement strand
TTTTTTATAAAAGAAAAACGTCCAGCCCGCTACAGTAACGGAGCTTACTGGAAATTGAAATTCTGCCCGGACAGGTTTTACGAAAATGGTCATAACTCCTTCATCCTAACTCGGAATGAGGTGAAACCAATTGCATTGGAAAGATAACTCGAAGGGCTTTAATTTAATAGGTAGTGGCCCTTCCAGTTCCTTGTGTGCTAAGAGATATGCCCCTTTAAAGTTCACCCTGAAAATCGCATTTTTTGCGATTTTCGAATTTTGATACGGTTGCTCTAAAATTCGGGTTAGACCCATTTCCCACTCAATTTTACCCCCTGAATAAGAATATGAAGTCGAATTTTTGAAATCATGCACGGATTTTGAGATATATGGAAATTACAATTATAGGTGTTTCCGAAGCACATTTTCGGGCATTTTTGTGGTCGTTTCAATCTCACATACCTTATTAGGGATCACCCCCGACGAAAACCATAACGATCTTTACAGACTTTGCTTCTTCTTCAACTTTCTCCTCTTCTCTCCTTTTCTCTCAAGAACCCTAACTCTCACTTTTAAAAGGGAAAACTGATTTAAAATCAGCCTAGACCCTTAATATAACCAAAAGAAAAGGTTAGGTAAAGGACCAAAATACCCTTACAAATTCGGATGAACTTCCTTGTGCCAACAACCCAACTTCCAAAGGGCATAGCTCACTCATACGAACTCGGAATCGAGCAAACTCGGCGGCGTTGGAAAGATCACTCCAAGAGATTTCCAAACATAATTGGAAATACACCGAACTCATCATGAGCTAGGAGTTATGACTGTCTGAAGTTAACCAAAAACTCATTTTTTTCCATACTTAGCCAAATTTCCAGATTTTGAATTCTTTCCAAAAATGACTATTTCCAATTCTAAGCTTCTGCATAGCTATTTCAAATTGCCGGATGTACAATTTACCACTCCACCGCAACCCTTATTGGTTAATTCACTAATTAACTTAATTGTACTAAAATCAAACTCTAATTAGGCTACAAGATAATTTTTAGGTGGAATTTTTAATAAAATCTAATCAAAGTGATACTTTTGTTATCCAGACGATATGATTTTTTTTAATGTAACATAAAAAAAAGAAAAATAACTTTTCTGTTATAAAAGTTGAATAATCACCCTTGAATTTTTAGACTTGCTTCTATATGTATCTGTTGACACCCAATTTTTGACCTTCACATTATAGATTAATCATCGAGTTTCTTCAATTTCAAATGAGTTAAATTAATTAGTTTTATAATATTTCAAAAAAAAATATATAAATAATATAATTTGCAAGTTATTTTAAATAGCTGTGTCATTTTTATAATTTTTAAATAATATATGTGTTTATTTAATTATGTATATAATTAGTATATTTTAAGAATATTTGAAAATCATCACAAAAGATTTTACACTTTAGTTAAATGTTTTATTAATTTAATTTAGTTTAAATTATAGTTATGATTTTGCGTTAATTAGTTTGTAATTAGATTAATTATTTTATAATCGATTTAATTATTTTATTTCGTTAAGATTAAGAAGCTCCTTGATTAATTTATATTAATTCGTCTTATATAAATTTTACCCAAAGTCATAAAGTTACAAATTGGCCAATTTTCAATTCCCTTTTCAGCTTTATTCCATCTCAATTCATAAACCAATTTTTCATCAATTTGGACTCATCCGCCGTAGCCCAACTCAAATCCAATTACCCAACCCAATTTTCTCCTCCAACAGTCCAGCCCAACACCACATTACAATACGTACAGCCAAACCCGACCCTACTCTGCTTCTTCTTCTTCTCCACGCGAGAAGAACAAGCAGAAAGCTGCAAACGAAGCCCAAAAATCCATCAGCATACGCGACCCCACTGCCCCAATATCGTTTTCTTCACGCGTCTTCTTCCTCAACGAAAATCGCGGAGAACCCAGAAATCCAGCGAAAAATCCCAACTACCCTGCAGAACCCATAACCCTAGCAACCTAATCGATCAAATCATTGTTTCCTTTCCCCGTTTTTAAAGATCTTCAAATCTTTCATTGTTGATCTTGAAAGGAGGAAAGAAATTCAAACTTTTGAATTTCTCCAACGGATTTCCCCCCAGAAATGGCCCCAACTTCCCCTATAAATAATCATTTACATTCAAGTGATTGAGGGGATGAATAAAGTGGGGAAATTTGATTTTGACACGGTTTGAGTTTGATTTTGAAGCAATAGTCACTACTACACTTAAAAAATAAATAAATTTATATCTAGTCTTTTAATTCTAAGTTCCGAGAAGATCGCCGCTTGGATTTTCTTAGCTTGCCTTTAGTATTCGAAGGGTGTGGTGGAATCGCTCTTCTCGTCGTCCCAGTTCGCTGCTCTAAGAAAGGTAATCTCGCCCCGCTCTTATTCCTGCCCCAATAAGGTGTATTATGTACTCAATGTTTGCTAAATGTTCTGCTTTGAATAACAGTTAGTTTCTTCTTTTGATCCCCTGCATCAGCTGCATTTTTGTGTGGAAATTTTGAATCGTAAGCATGGGGTAACATAATGATAAAGTTCTTTGAGATTAGGTGTTTGTAGTGAGGTTCATTGGCTGGCTTGTATATCTGAAGCTAGCGGATTATTTTTTTAAATTTTAATTTTTGTTCGAAATAGTATACTATACTTTGGTTTCGACTTCGAGCATGCCAGACATCATTCTGTTTCCTCACTACTTGTTGGGACATTTTGGTTATCTTCTCTGCTGTTTTGATACGTTGCAGTAGCTTCTCGCCATGGTTGACTTCATCCCGTAGGAATTATTTATGTTCTTAGGCGATTTGAATGTTGGTCGTGTTTCTCTTGTATCCCAACTACTGATGTTATGCTTGTAGCTCACCGTAATCTTGTTCTAACTTAGCCCATATTCCTATTATTCACTGGTTTTGTTTCTCGTCTTGCAAATTATTGACCCTTCCTGTTAAAGTGCTCAACTTTTGGGACACCATATCGTAATAATGTTTGTTTGAGTTTAGTTGTGATATTAATTTTAGTGTGTTTGTTTAGAGTAAAAAGAGGTTGTTTAAGTTCAAATTCGTAGGTTGTTCGAAGTTTGTTCATGCCTTTGGGTTTTCAACTCCATATTCATATAACTCGTGGTTTGCTACTTTCCTTATTAGAATCCCATCTTCTCCCTTACCATTTATGTGACTTATTAGTTAGCTAAAAAGTCTAGTTGTCATTTTAGAATTGTTAGGAATATAGTAGTTGGGTTTTATTGTCTCAAGACACTTTCTTTTTCTTTCTTTAAGGAAATTAAATGTGTTTTGATGCCTAATTAATGTAGGTAAGAGGTACATCAATATTGTTTGCCATTTTGCTTTGTTTTTATTGTCCAATTTTTGCTTATGTGAAGGGAATTTCAGTCATGCCATCTGTTTGTTTATACCTGGACTAATTTAAATGTATTCATATGTTGTGCTCTTAATTGAAACTAGTAAGTCTTTGTTTTTCTTCCCTGCTAGTTCATCATAGTCCCATTATGTTTATTAAAGATCATCGCAATAATTTATTTTACCATAAGTTGTGTAGCTTCATTTAAATGCACTGTTTTTATTTTAAATATTAATCTACATTTCCTTGCTTTTTTTTTACATGTGAAATTTACTCGGAGTTCAACATGAACTCCTATCTCCTACCTCGCACCTCCTCGTTGGGCCAAAGACCCAATTTTATTCCTTATCGAGTCAGCCAAGGCAGTAGAACGAAAACACAGGGGCTGGAAATTGAGAACAAGTCTCAGAAAACTTTTTTTCAAAAAAAGAGGGCTGAGATACAGCCCGTATACATTGATATATATTGGTATACACTCATATACAGGTCGAAAAGTGTGGAAATACAGGGTTGAGGAGAAATACAGGTGTTCGGAAGCAAGAGATACATGAAAAGAGCCTATACACATGCTGATATACACTGATATACATCAGGTGTATACAAAAATGGGAATTGGGTTAAGCCCAAAAATTCCAGCAAATTTGGCCCAAAAGGAGGCCCAAATTCAATTTCTCTCTTACTCTTTAATTATTTAATTGCGATTATTTATTGTTTGTTATTTAACTCTAACTTTATAAATTTTAATTAACTTAATTAGATTCCCAAAAGATGAGTTATTTTCTTTGTGTTGGTTAACTTTTAATTTTTTATTTTTTTAAATTTTTTTTATTTTATCTATTTTATTAATTAAATATGTTTGCCAAATTATACTTTTTTAAGTTAAATCTTTTGTTCTAAAAAAAAAACAAAACAACAACATATTCTTTAATGTCTCACACTCAATCACTTTTTACTCGTTTAAAAATTATTTAAAGGTCAAAGTATTTATTCCTCAAGTAAACTAAAATATATATATATATATATTCTTTACTTGGACATTTTCTCAAAAAAGTTAGTCAAAACTTTGCTCTCATTCTTCAATTAATTAAAAAATGATTTTCATGCTTAAATTTATTAAATTGGTTTAAATTATTTATTTCAAATTCATCAAATAAATTCTAATTAATCTAATTTTATTAATATTCTAATCTTGTGTGTCGAGTCAAATGTTTCATTTTTGGGTCCCTTTCTCTAAAAAATAAAAATAAAAAAATAAAAAATGCGTCATTTATTTAATTATTTTCTCAAAGTTAATAAAAAATTGTAAGTTATTATTTTTTATGTTAAATCATTATTTTTCTAAAAATCGTCAAATATATTTTAGTCAAGTCGCAGGTCAACCGCATGTTAGCGGGCACTTAGAATGCTTAAACCCTTCTCGAAGTGTAAATTGAACCTCGAACCCTCTTTGGTATTTTCAAATGATTTCTTCTGTTTTAATCTTTGAAAATTATACGTTTTCTTAATTTCTTTTAAAAATTAAGTGGCGACTCTTTTCTAAGTATTTTTCTCAAATTGTTTTATACTTGGAACATTTCAAAAAAGTGATTTTTCTATAGATAGGAAAATTACGGCATAACAGTATCTATCAATTCACATAGGCTGAGCTAAATTGAAAAAAAAAATCTTCAACTCATTCATTAAATGTAGATGATACAATACTATTTTTGTTATATCTCAAGATAGAAATGGTTTAATAATATATGTCTTATCAAATGTGAATACTTAAATCTGTAAAAAGAAATTGAACCACTCATTACAAATTATTTTTAGTTTGTAGATTGAAAAATTAAATTTTATTTCATTTATTGTATGTTGAATTAATCACTTACTTTTAGTAAGAATTTTTTTGGATCTAAGAAAAAAATTAAGTTTAAGAGACATAATATTAGTTATTTTCTCTTAAATCCGATACAACTACTAAAACAAGAATGATCTTTAAAAGATGAATCTGTTAAATAAAATAGAGTATTTTTAAGAGATAGTCCACTAAAACACTATGGAAGAAATGAACCGTACATCATTAAATAAAGAAAAGAACGAACTTACAACTTAATGACTTAATTTTGATGAATCGACGAAAAGGATTCATGTTGTAATTGAATTTCATCATCGTCATCGTCATCAATGTCCTCTTCAGTGTTTTGAATGTCTTTCATCCCGTCGCAATAGGTTGAGTTGTGTGATTGAATGAGAGGGATTGTTGAAGCATTATATTTATAAGAGCGGCAAACGGCTAGGGTTTTTTAAAGCTTAGTACAAACTTTTTAAATCTAATTTGCTCACAACTAGAGGTGGCAATTTGAGCCAATATTTGTAAATCGGCCCATCTAAGGTGGCAATTATAGCTGATATTTGTAAATCGACCCATCTAATTAAATCCATTTTAAATGAGTTGGATCACTTATATTTTGGTTGGGTAAATATGAGCTTCCGTATATTATTGACCCATAAATTATGAACGAATATGGACAAAATATAGGTATCTATATACAAATTCACATTTGTAATAGAAAAAAAATCCTTAAAAATTTAAGAAAAATTATTTTTCAGATCAATAAAAACAAGCCAACATATCCCTCATGCCCCCCTCTCACATTATCTACCCACCCTACCTTCCTACCTCCATCTACTCCAACCACCATACCATACCGCTACCTACCCCTCAGGTGAGCGATCGAAACCTGGATCCGAGTCAAAATTTGGTATCAGGGTCGAGAATCAGGTATTGGTATATGAAGTTGTGGTCAAGGATGGGAGTTAGGTCATAGGTCAGGATTCAAGGTCGGGGTCAAGATTTAGTGTTAGGTCATGGGCGGGTTCGTGGTTCGATATTGGGTTCTGAGTTAGAAGTAGGGTCCTAGGTCGGGTATGGATCACTACACGGATCTTGGGTGAAGATCAGGAGTCAGATTTAGGTATTTGTATCTTAATTGAGATTGAGAGTCAACTCTTGAATTGAGGTTGAAATTGAGAATCAGCACTCGAGTAAGGTTTGAGGTCAAGGCAGGTCCCAAGTCCCTTGATGAGAATTTATTCTCGGGTCAAAAGTTTGGTATCGCGTCAAGAGTCGAGTCTTGGCTCAGGTTCGATATCTACAGTCGAGTCTTGAGTCGAATCTCATGTCTCGATTTGAGAGTCAAATTTTGAGTTAGGGTCTAGAATTGAGTCCTAAATAAGAATTTGCATTGGGTTCCAATTCGGGGATTGGTCGGAGTCGGTCTTGGATCCAACTAGGGATTGACAGCGGGTCTTGGCTCGGTTGTCGAATCATGGGTCAAGGTTTGGATTAAGAGTCTTGGGTCGGATTAGATGGTGAGTTTGAAAGAAAATTTAAGAAAGTAATTTTTAACTTTATGTGGGAAAGTCATTCTTTTAAAATTGGAGAACAATAAGTCCATTTAGATATTATTATCCAAAACATTTAAGCAAACCAAATATGAGAAAATTGGAAAATAGTTTATTTATACAAAACACATCCTTGAAATATTTTTTTATTGTTTAAGCTGATTAATTAACTCAGATAAATGTTTAATTTTTTTTTTTTATTTTAGGAGATTAAAGTGAGTGAAAATCATTTTACTCAATCCATTTCTTTACCCATGTTTGCAAATTACAATGATGGATTACAATGCAATTCCTTTAGCTCAATTCATTTTAAATCTGATCCAATTCATGCCCATTTTCCCCCACAACCTCACTTTCAAAATTTACTGGATATTTTTATATCTAGAACTTCCCAATAATATTGGGAAAAAAATTAGATTGAAATACCTCATACAACTATTATCTATATTGATAAAAGAGCAATGTACTCAACTATGGATTATTGCTATGAAATCTGAAATAGATTCTATGTACTCAAATCAAGTTTGGAATCTTGTAGAACCACCTATGAAAGTCAAATCAATTGGTTATAAATGGATCTATAAGAAAAGGAGAGGAGTGGGTGGTAAAGCACAAACTTTTAAGGATAGGCTTGTTGCGAAAGGGTTCACTCAAAAAGAAGGGATTGATTATGAGGAGACCTTTTCGCCAGTAGCCATACTTAAAATCATAAGGATTCTCTTATCCATTGCTGCTCATTATATTATGAAATTTTACAAATGGATGTTAAGACGACTTTTCTTAATGGGAGTCTTGATGAGTGCATCTATATGACACAACTAGAGGGTTTCATGAAAAGTGGCAATGAGCACATTCTGTAAAACTAAAAAAATCATTTATGGCTTGAAACAAACATTTAGGGCATAATATACTTGTTTTGACAATTCGATTAAGACTTTTGGTTTTGATCAATGTGAAAATGAGTCATGTTGTAACGATCGGGTTCCGTCGTTATAGAATAGCCAACAGGGAAATTTTTTGGATCGAAAAACTTTTTCGTAGTAACTTGAAATTTCCCAACCTAGTCCAGATTTGGACTAAATCGGAGTCATTAAGGGTGTAGGGAAATATGGTAACAACCGGGTGACTTATTTATGATTTTGATTACATGAGTAGTTAGATAAGTCGTTAAGGATCCCCTACGACTTTACGAAATTGAATTCGGGTGAGTAGAACTCCCGAAATCGATCTTAGCGTGAACGGTATTTTCTGAGCGTCGTTGATTAAAGGTATGTTGTGAAATGGGGGTCTTGGAATTATTAAAATAGCTTACTGGTTTCGTGCAAGCCGCTGGGGCGGGATTTCTGCCGTCATGGCTGGGCCGCTGTAGAGGGGTGAGGACCGAGTGGCGGGTTCGACGCGACTTAAGGTCATAAATAAACCTCAAAACGTCTTTATTCTGCACTTTTTGATTTTTAGAACTAAGGAACGAACCACAGGCCACTCTTGATAGTTTTTCACCATTCTTGAGGATAAAGGTAAGTTTTTCACTCCCCGAATCCATTTTTCGATCTGTAGAACGTAATATAATTGGTAATTATCGATGGGGGAGGGTTTTGATCTATATTCTATGGTGGGAACAACCTTATTTTAGGTGCTTGGGATCATGAGTATGATCTAGGGTTCATAGAATTGTTAGCAATTCGGGTAATTAATGATTGTTTATTGATTCCTGTATTGTATTGATTGTTTGTAGACCAAGAACAAGCGGAACGAATCTGGAAAGGGAAGGATCAAGTTTCTTAGGGTTTCAAGCTTGTTTAGAGGTCGGTGATGGTTGTGATTCTATGATTGTGTGATGTATGTTTGTTCTTGCTTTATTATGATACATGTATGTATACGAATGTTGCATTATTGATCACACTTGTTGTAAATGAGATAGATGAATAACTATATGCCATGAATCACTTCTTGATTGTATGATTATTGAGAATGTACTTGTGATTGTGATTGTGATTGTGGTGTGTTGATTGGATCAGATACCGCGTTCCGGTATACTAATTGGGATTGGTTGCCACGTTCCGGCATCATTATGGGATCAGTTGCCACGTTCCGGCATAAACATTGGATCGGGTACCACGTTCCGGTATGCTAACAGTTTGGGTTTGGGTTCCATGAGAGGACCAGTGAGTTGCTATAAATGTATATTGTTGAGCATGTAATAATTTATATTGTATATGCTTGGTATGTTGCATGTTTGTAATTTTGTATTGACTTATTTATGTTACACTTAGTGGGATAGCCGCGTGATTCTACTAGTACACTGTGGTTGTGTACTGATACTGCACTTGCTCTTTCTTTGTTGAGTACAGGGCATCTTCAAGCAGCTATTGACAGACCACACTTAGAAGATCAGTGATCAACGTTTGAATTCAAGGGTGAGCCAGTTCTTCCAGATTGCCATGAGTTCTCCTTTCGTCTATGTCCACATTTCGGACTTAAGACTTTTCTAGCTAGTTGGTTGTGACCCTTCTTGTTTAGACTTTGGTTCGTTGTTAGATGTTTTGGTACATTAACTTTCAGGTTCTAGGTGTATTCTTCCGCAGTTGTTTAGTTGATAGACTTTTGTTTGGAGTTTATGGGAACTCCCTATTTCTTTCTTTAGTATTTAACTTGTTTCGTATCCTGAAATGCTTTAGTTTTTGGTTTAGTTTCTTGGTTTGGGTTATAGTAGTGGTTCTCCTACTGGAGGGTTAGTGTGAGTGTCAATCACGATGATCTGGGTCGTGACACATGCATTTACAAAAAGTGGGATGGAGACAAAGTAGCATTTCTGATTCTGCACGTAGATGATATCTTGCACAGAAAATAATGTGAGCATGTTGAATTCAATTAAGGAGTGATTGTCCTCACGCTTTGATATGAAGGACTTTGGTGAAGGGATCATATCCATGGGATTAAACTCATGCGAGATTGCAAATGAAGGATGTTAGGCTTATCTCAAGCACTTTATATCAACACTATTCTTGCAAGGTTTAACATGCAAAATTCCAAAAGGGATTTTTTCCTTTTAGGCATGAAATTCTGGAATAGCTCTAACCCTACATGCAACTTCAATTCTGTTTGACATGTCCTCGTATAATCTCTGACGCATTAAGAAAAAATGTTGGCTATCAAACCTTAGCTATAAGATTTATACATGAAATTTAGAACAGATTAATGATAAGTAATAACTAGAACAGAATCCTGAAAGAATCAATAGTGCTTATTCCATACAAAACCAGAAGAATAAAAGGCACAAGTTTGTTCACTCCTACAGTAATTTTGCACACGATGGACAACTTATTAATTGAAATGATTGGATTAATACTTCTTATAGAAAGGGCACTAAGTTCTCAACTTTTCAGATGTTGAATTATCATTGTTAGAGTGAAGTAGAGTCCCACATTGGTTGGTTGAGGAATGAACTAGTGGTTTGCTTATTTGGACTTGCACAATCCTCTGCTCGTGAGCTAGTTTTTGAGGTTGAGTTACTCATATGTACAATTTACATGGTATTAGAGTTAATCCTCTGCTCATGAGCTAGTTTTAGACTATTTTATTCTCAGTATTGAGATGTGCACGCTTCAATTTATACTATAGTACCAGGCCTAGAGTACAAAAGGAATGCAGTAAAGAACTTATGTAAACAATAGTGAAGACGAGGAGTTTTACGTGGAAACCTCCTTGCTCAAGGGAGTAAAACCACAACCTATCACACAGGATTTTCAACTGTTTTCACTAATCACAAGCAAAAGTGAATACATACTTCAAATACACCACATGAGATTAAACTCTTAATCTCACCACAAGTAATAACTCTAGTACTTAACTGAGCCAAAGCAATACATCCATTGCCCACTATATTAACTAACTCTAATTAATATAGACTTCAACTGATAAGACACACAGTTAACTCTAACTATGTTCCTACACTCTGCAACAAGAAAAAGTTTGATACATTTCTTTATAGATGAGAAACGAATATTACAATTTTAGCACAATGCAAGCAATTAAAACATCAACACTCCAGGATTGCTTTTGATAGCTCTATCAGGTCCCTTGTCGTGTGAGTTCTTAAAGCTTGAGTTCTTGAAAGACAAAAATCACATTTTTATGAATGAATCTTTTGTTGTTTGTTTTGTTGAATATATCAATCACCAACAAGAATTATTATCCGCTGAACAAACAACCTTGTCCATCCCTATTGAAAAAGTACACTGCCCTTCTCACCAACCAGTTGACAGAACATCTTTACATATGTTCACCATATTGAACTTGGACGAGGGCAACTCTGCCTAGGATCGGGTCCCAGCATTTGTGAGGATCATCAAAACACCTGAAATACTACACTCAAACTTCATTCTAGCAGAAGAGAAGATCGAAACTACTCCCTCCATAGCATTTTGTATTGTGGTGTTTGATTGAGGACAAAGTTTTTTTTTTTAAAAAAAAGAAAGACTTTTAAAACGTACCATAAGACGTGCGCTTTAAATATAAAAAATATCACATGAAACGGAAGGAGCTAGTACCTTTATTTAAAGAAAAATTGCATCAGATTGATCTGACAAAGATAGAGATGTAAAATAGGCAGCAAGGGATATTGGTGGCGCTATTGTAGAATAAGCTATATATATATCCAATCTTGGCAGCTCTTTCTCATACCAAATTCATGGACAGTAATTAAACAAGTAAAGTGTACGCTCTCATAGACAGTGAAGTTTTATGGATAAATCCATATTAAATTTGAATTAAATCTTAAATTTATGATACCTTGACCAAGTTAAATTACTGGTTAATTCAGTCGAATTAATATTTAAGTCAAAATTATATGACTTAAACAAAGTTCAAATTACATTTGGACAGTCCATTAGGTTGACAATACGTGCCAACTCATGTTCTTCAAACCCAGGTCGTCCTAAAATATTACTTGGATCAAAATACTCCTAAAACCCTAGCTCACGCCTATACAAAGAGATCTTCTTATGAAAATCTCTTTATATAGGCCTGAGCTAGAGCTTTAGAGGTATATTGGTTCAACTAATTTTAGACGGCATTGGGCTTGAAGAACATGAATTGGGCTTGTCTTGTCAACTTAATGGACTCACCAAAATATAATTTTAACTTTGTTTAAGTCATACAATTTTGATTTATTAAATATTAATCTGACTTAATTAATCAGTAGTTTGATTTGATCAATGTATCAGAAATGGAATTTACTAATGGTTACAAAGATGACCAGTTTGATCCATCTTATAGTAAGAGTGGATTTCTTTAAGTCAGTGGGCATTCAAGAGATATGAAGGGGGTCAACTCTGGGAATATTGATGATGATGATGATGATCCTTTGCGAGGAAATATTGAATGTAAAGTAATTACAAGCAAGCGCAAAATTGGGCCAAAGAAACGTAAGACATGTCGTCTTTAATTAGTACCAGTGATAATGGAATATTGTGTAATTGCTGTGACAAGGTGCTATCCATCTCTGAGTTAAAAATCATGCTGGTTTTAAGCTCAATAAAAGATTCAAACAGGGACGATATATTATTGAGCTTAAAACCAACATCATTTTTGAACTCAAAGATGGATAGCACCTTGTCACAACAATTACACAATATTCCATTATCATTGGTAATAAAGACGGCATGGCTTACGTTTCTTTGGCCCAATTTTGGGCTTGCTTGTAATTACTTTACATTTAATATTTCCTCGCAAAGGATCATCATCATCAATATTCCCAGAGTTGACCCCCTTCATATCTCTTGAATGCCAGATCCACTAACTTCATGAAATCCACTCTTACTATAAGATGGATCAAACTGGTCATCTTAGTAACCATTAGTAAATTCCATTTCTGATAACTTGTTTGAGATTTGAACCTGCGACCTCTTGGTTAAAGATGAAAGAGTACTTACCAGTTACCATTTCACCACAACCCTTATTGGTAAATTAACTAATCAACTTAATTGTGCTAAAATAAAACTCTAATTAGGCTACAAGATAATTTTTAGGTGAATTTTTAATAAGATCCAATCAAAGTGATACTTTTGATAACCAGACGATATGATTCTTTTTTATTTTAATGTAACATAAAAAAGAAAAATAATTTTCTATTATAAAAGTTGAATAATCACCCATGAACTTTTAAACTTGCTTCTATATGTATTTATCAGTTTTACATAGACTGAGCTAAATTGAAAATTTTCTTTAGCTCATTCATTAAATGTAGTTAACACTACTTTTGTTATATTTCAAAATAGAAATGGTTAAATAATGTATATCTTACCAAATGTGAATACTTAAATCTATAAAAGAAATTGAACCACTAGCTCATTACATATTATTTTTAGTTTGTAGATTGAAAAAAAAATTGATTTTATTTCATTTATTTGGTGCTGAATTAATCACTTGTTCGATCTTAGTAAGAAATTTTTTTGGATCTAAGGAAAAAATTAAATTTAAAAGACATTGTTAGTTAGTTTTTCTATTAAATCTGATACAACTACTAAAACAAGAATGATCTTTAAAACGTGAATCTTTTAAATAAAATAGAGTATTTGTAAGAGATAGTCCATTGAAGTAGTACAAAAGAAATGAGCAATACATCATTAAGAAAAAAAAGGAAAGAACTTACAACTTGTTGACTTAATTCTGATGAATCGACGAAAAGAATTCATGTTGTAATTGAATTTCATCATTGTCTTCATCATCAATGTCCTATTCTGTGTTTTGAATGTCTTTCATCCCCGCCGCAATAGGTTGAGTAGTGTTTTGAATGTCTTTCATCTCCGCCGCAATAGGTTGAGTTGTGTGATTGAATGAGAGGGATTGTTGAAGTGTTATATTTATAAGAGCGACAAGCGGCTAGGGTTTTGTAAAACTTAGTACAAACTTTTTAAAACCTAATTTTCTCACAATTAGAGGTGTGTGAAATTTTAGCCAATATTTATAAATCAGCCCATCGAAGGTGGGAATTTTAGCCAATATTTGTAAATTGGCCCATCTAATTAATCCATATTTAAACAAATTGGATCACTTATATTTTAGTTGGATAAGTATGAGCTTCGTTATATTATTAACCCATAATATTATGAACAATTATGGATAAAATATGGGTATCTATATACAAACTCACATTTATAAATGCAAAAAAATCCTTAAAAATTTAAGAAAAAGTACTTTTCAGATCAATAAAAACAAACCAACACATCCCTCAATGCACCCCTCTCGCATTATCTATTCACCCCTACGTGCTTACCTCTATCTACTCCAACCACCACACCATACCATACCCCTACCTACCCCTCGGGTGAGGGATCGAAACCTGGATTAGAGTCAAAAGATGGTGTCAGGGTTGAGAATCAGGTCTTGGGTATGAAGTTGTGGTCAAGGATGGGAATTAGGCCATAGGTCGCGATTCAGGGTCGGGGTCAGGATCTAGTGTTAGGTCATGGGGCGGTTTTGTGGTTTGATATTGGGTTCTGAGTTAGGGGCCTAGTTGGGGTATGGATCAATAGACGGATCCTGGGTCAAGATCGGCAGTCGGGAGTCAAGTCTTAGTATCTTAATTAGGATTAAGAATCAAGTCTCAAATCAAGGTTCAAAACTCAAGTGAGGGTTGATAGTTGATGTAAAAGTAGGGTCTCAAGTCCCTGGTCAAGAATTTATTCTTGGGGTCAGGAGTTTGGTCTCACATCAAGAGTCGAGGAGTTTGGTCTCACATCAAGAGTCGAGTCTTGGCTCAAGTTCGGTGTCTAGAGTCGAGTCCTGAGTCAAATCTCGATTTCTCGATGTGAGAGTCAAATTTCGAGTTAGGGTAAAAAATCGAGTCCCAAATAAGAATTTGCATTCGGTTTCGATTGGGGATTGGGATCGGTCTCGGATCCAAGTAGAGATTGAGAGTCAGGTCTTGGCTCGGTTGTCGAATCATGTGTCAAGGTTGGGATTAAGAGTCTTGGGTCGGGTTAGATGGTGAGTTTGAAAGAAAATTTAAGAAAGTATTTTTTTAACTTTATGTGGGAAAATCAGTCTTTTAAAATTTGAGAAAAATAAGCTCATTTAGAAATTATCATCTGAATCATTTAAGCAAACCAAATACGAGAAAATTGAAAAATATTTTATTTATACCAAACACATCTTTGAAGTAATTTTTTATTGTTTAAGATGATCAATTAACTCAGTTAAATGCTTAATTTTTTTTTTTAATTTTAGGAATTAAAGTGAATAAGAATCATTTTACCCAATTCATTTATTTACTCATATTTACAATGATGGATTACAATGCAATTCCTTTTTAGCTCAATTCATTTTCAATCCAATCCAATTCATGCCCATTTGCCCCCACAACCTCACTTTCAAAATTTACTGGATACCATTATTTCTAGATATATAAAATGCAGGGTTAAAAATTGATAACTTGATGGATTTAGGAATTCCATCCAATTTAGGGGTAAATTTAGTAACGATAGGGATATAAATAAAATAATATAATGAAGGATCAGGTTAACTAATAAATAAAAATAGAAAGGTAACTTAGACCCTTTTCCCATTTGTTAATTATTTGCAACGATAGGTTTTTTACGGGTCGGTTTGAATCGGTTATTGACAAAATCAAAATTAAACCAACGTAATCGGTTTTAAAATTATCAAAACCAAACCAAACAAAATATAATATATATATATATATATCGGTTTGGTTGTTATCAATTTCGATTCGATTATTAATCATAGACAAAAAATAAAAGAAACAATTCATTCAAAACGTGAAAAAGTTACAACAATCCATTCAAAATGAAAAATATTTAGAATGATTTTGACATTACATAACTTTCGATAATTGAATTTACTATAAATAAAACTTCAAAATTGATTATTTTGGCCTAGAAGGAAGAGACAATCAGACAATGACATTTTAAATCCCACAAAGAATTGTCATAGACCCTCTTATACATGAAACCAATACGATAAATGTTCTGACTTTGGGCATTTTAGATTTGATAATTAAATTATAAATAATTTTTGATGAAAAGATATATAAGATCTTTAAAATTGTTTATAAAAATAATATATTATGTATGTACAATAATAAACTATATGTATATAATTTGTCGGTTCGGTTATTTCTTCGGTTATTTTTAAACAAAACCATAACCAACCCAAATAGTCAAATACCATCGGTTTTTAAAAATTAAAACCAAATCAAGCCAAACCAAAACCAAATAAAATCGATTTATTTAATCAGTTTGATTCGATTTTTCGATTTGGATCGATTTTTATTCAAATCGTGAACACCCCTAATTACGATAAATTATATGAATTTTAAATTCTAAAATAACAATTCTAGGTATTAAAAACTAAGTTATGAATTTTGATATTTATAAAATAAATTTCTTAATTAAAAGAAAATTATTAAATTCGATGAAAATTGATATATCGAGTCACACGCACGCTCACTCAGTCCTTATTGAAACGTGGGCTATTTGGTAAGTTGTATTAAAATACTCTTATTAAGAAAAAAAGGCTCACATGAAAGTGAAAAAAAAGCAACCTTACGTATTCAAAAGTCATGATTCACTACATACGAGAATGTTTGAATAATGATAACTATATAAATACTTATCATTATATATTCAAAATATTCATAAATTTAGCGTAAATTATTATTTTCGTCTTCAAATTATTGATAACCTTAAAAATATTTATCTACTTGACTAACTAAATTTGAATACACCCTCTGTCACATGACATAACAAGTGGTCTCAAACTCTTGTAGGAGTATGGGACTCTTAATAAAATATCGAGAGAAATGCTAGATTCACCCCTAAACTTGGTGAGATTTTAGGGATGAGTTTGCAAAATTAGAGATGTATTTAAGTTCAGTTAGTCAAGTAAATTGATGTTTTTAAAGTTGTCAATAGTTTAGAGATGAAACTAATAATTCGTAAATAATTAATAATAATTTTTTCTTTAATTACTAAAATAAACGAATAAAAATAAATATTCATTTTTAATTTTTAGTAATAAAATGAAACGGAAAGAGTATTGAATATAATTCGCTCTTTGCGGCCTTATGATGAGAGTAAATTTGACCAATCAATTATGATTTTGGAGATAGAAAATAAAATTCAATTATGATTCAATCATTTACATTTTGACGCCTTTATAGTATTATACTTATGAAAAAAGGATCAAAATTATCCTTTAAATTATTGGAAATAGAGTACTTTTACCCTACGTTATCTTTTTGTATCAAATATTTCAAAATTACCATATAAATATTAGACAACTTACACTCTTTATTTTTAACGGCTTGTTCTAAATTTTAATTTTATTGTCTAATTAACTTAATTGATTAGCTTAGTAATTATTTGATCAGTTTATGAATTCTTTCTCTTTTCTACTTCTAGTAATTGGAATATTAATTTGGCATCTACCCCTTCCGTCTTAGATGGGGATAAGAATAATCAATAAGTAGACTAATTGTGACATGATCACAAAAAACACAAAAGTGTTTACCTAAATAAAACATCTGAAACTTCTGGTCTTAAACAAAATAGATAGAATATACAAAGACGTCCTTTAATCTTATCGTTTTAAATATGTCATGTGGAAAAGTTGGAATCAAAAAGTTATCACAAAAAGAAGAGAAATTATTTTTTAAATGAATTACAAAGAAAAACAAGACAATCAAATTAAAACTGATCAAAAAGTATCAATAATTATACCTTCAAAATTAAACTTTATATACAAGGTGTGTATGGCATTAAATTGCCGAAAGAGAATCCTAAATACAATTCGCTTGATGGACGTATGTTAAACTTTTTTTATATACACAATATCTATATGTTGTTGCTTGCTAGACCTTTTCAAAAATGTTGTTAGTCTTATCGATCGGATCCTCCTATTTTTGGAGGATCAGAGACACACCCACTCCTACTTTTGAAGGATTAGAGACACACCTACTCCTACTTTTGGAGGATCTGACACACACCCGATAAAAGTCAGAATAACATATAAACATACTAATAAACCCTCGTAAAAAATAGAGGACACCTAATTGACCTCAGGTATACTCTGTAAGGCAGGCCTCCATGAGCGCTGACGCAACTCAAGGCCTTCCGTAACGTTCATCAACTGCTTCAGTAGTTGATGTACGGATAGGCCTTGAACGTCTGCTTTACCCATTAACTCAGACAATTGTTTCTTCGTGATCTTTATCTTTACCTCTTTTGTTAAGTTCGCAGAAGAATGAATACAATCCTTATTTTCTTCCATGAGAAGAAGTTCATCCTCCAAATTCACGGTTTTTGCCTTTAGTAAAGGAGAGGGAAAGGATTCTTTTCTAATACAATTTCCCATAGAAGAAGATATGAATTTTAGTAGCTAATTAGCAAGGTCTTATATTTTTTGTAAACATAAAGTGTTACGTTGGGACTCTTATATAATGTTAGGAATGAAAACATTGAATGTGACTAGGGGGTGGGTCCTAATGTGGACGTCCAACTTGGTAGGTGATGATTTTTGACCTTATCCTTTGTGGGCCTAACTTCACCTATTTTTGGGTTGGGATGGCAACAGGGCGGATGCATGTTAAATTTGTATAAATTTGTAAAAACTTCAACTTGTTTCGTTTTACATAGCAAATTTATTAGTTTTCAACCGGTCTCGCATATCCCCTCCCTTGCATAATTTTTTTAAAAAAAACTGAGTTTTCATACTAAAATGAAATGTAGTTGTTTTTCTTTTTGAAGAATCAGATGAAAGTCAGAACTTTTTTGTTCTCTATTAAATACACATAAGATACAACTTAGACTAATAAAAAATCTAAAGTGTCAAAATATAAAGAAGTAATATCACATAAAAGAGAAGAAATATCAATATATAATATATATATACATAAAAAAATATATTTTTATCTAGCTACATAGCATGGCTTCGCCTAGGTCTAATTAGGACTATGTACGGCTTGAAGTTCCGCTGGTCTTATGTTATTTTTTAAGAGAAAAGAAGAAAAAAAAATATATTTCTTGTTTAAAAAATTTATGTTCACATCTCTATCCTTTAACAAATAATGTTGCGTTAACAAATCTATATTTATTGAATTAAAAGAATTCAAAATTATTTTTTTATTTCAAATCTATTGTAACTTGTATTTGTTATATTACCAATAAAAACTGTAAGATCATAAAATTAAAAAGTACTTCATAGTTTATAATCTTTAATCTAAAATCATAAAATTAAAATTTTTTTTTTGTGTGTAAATTTTACGTCCCATCAAATTAAGAGTCTTAAATTGAAACAAAACAAATAGCAATTTTTTAAGGCGAGTTCTGGGCAAATAATTTGTTAGTAACAACATCTACCAAGTAGTCAACATGCACGCACGCATGATAAGAAATTAAAATTCAATATAATTCTATGTTTGAATATAATTCCTTCTTTGCAGCCTTCTAATGATAGTCAATTTGACCACATGGCTCACTAAATTATAATTCAATATAATCACTTATATTAGGCATATATTATCACTCTTTCCGTTTCATTTTACTTTTTCTCAATATCAAATAGATATTTCATTTTACTTATCTGTTTTAAAAATTTAAGAGAATTCTTTTTAATATTATCTTTAGTATTAAGTATATAAATAAAATAGTATTAGTCCAATTTAGAGTGTTAAAACACATACATCTCTAATTAAATTATTTTAAAGAGATATATGCATTAGGTCAATAGCGACCAACAACAATATATCTAGTAACATCCCACAAAGTGCGAGTCCTAGGGAGAATAGAGTGTACGTATATTTTACCACTATCTCGTGAAGATACAACGACCGTTTTTGAAAGACCTTCTACCTGTCAATAGCAACCAAGCAGAGGCGGAGCTACCTTGTCCCAGGGTTTCCAATTGGACACCCTTCGTCGAAAAATTATACGATATATATACGTAAAGTTTTGACTTATATTGGTATATATAGTATTTTGGACACCCTGCTTTAAAAAAGTAACCTGTAGTGGAGATGGCTAGAGCTGTCGCAAGCCCACTCTCTGTCCAAGTTCGATTCCCTGCATGAGTGTTTTCATTCTTCCGTAATTATTTTGCGTTCTTGAAGTTTGTAAGTAAATAAACATGTGTAAGTTTAACATATATATTCAGTAGGTTGCTGGTAAATAGTGTTATGCTTGTATGGAGTGATCCAAGTTCGAAACTCACCTCCCATAAGGATTTTTTTCCCAATTAAAATTGAATTATTTTCTTAACTTTTAATACATTTTCCTTTTGGAATAAAGATTTTAATTGAAAAAAATCCTTAAATTTTAATACCTTTTCCTTGTGGAATAAGATTTCTTTATATTTTAATACCTTTTTCCTATGTGGAATAAGATTTTCTTAAATTTTAATACATTTTCCTTTTGGAATAAGGTTTTCTTTCTCTATAAATAGGAGACCAATTTACCCAAATTATATCACAATATTATTAAAAATAGAATCTTTATAAATCATCGTTTTTTTTTTTTAAATATTACTATTCAAAGTTTGGACCTCCTTGATAAAATTCCTGGCTACGCCACTGCAACCAAGTATTACAAAATGAAGGGAGAATATGTCTTGTATGCATTACCACTAAGTGGGAGTCTAGGGAGAATAAAATGTATGCATATCATATCATCGCGTAAAGATACAAAGACTGTTTTTGGAAGGCTCTCGACTAGTAAATAGCAACCTAAGTAGATGATTTGTCACATGACAAAAACGTTTACCAACTTAAAGGCTCAAAGTTGTGTTAAATGTTTATTTTCTCAATTGGTATCAAAAGGCTACTCAAGAGAAAGCATCTTTATTTTGACTCTTCGATTTTTAGTCAGTCATTGAAAATGCTATTGGAATCTAATAAAGCTAGTGAAGCAAGGGCTTTATGGAGCCCCACCCTTTACTTATTTATTTATTGAATTGTCTTTTGAGTAATATTATATGATTTTTTGCTTAATATTATATTTTTAATGTGTAGGATTAAAAAACAATGAGCAAAGTTGAAAAGATTTGAAAGCAAAATATATAGGTTGTAAAATTTTGATTTTATCTTTCTTTTCCATATTTATTTATTATTATGTTTTTTAGGATGATTTGTTGTAATTTCTTCATTCAACTTCTTCTAGGATTATGATAGTTTTATGTTGACTTGGTTAAGATATAGCTATCATGCTTGGTTAAGGTATAGCTATCATGCTACAACTTGTGTGGTTACTTACTTTTTCTTGAAATTAATTATTTGATTGTTTGACTACCTTTCAAATACTATATATGACTCGTAAATTGAACTCAAAAAAGAAAATTTTCATGCGTAATTCCTTACTTTGAGTAACGTTTTTTAATACATTACCCTAAGACATGTTTTACACCTAAAACAATACTCACTGTAACGTTTGTGAAGAGTTCAATCACGGCAGATGCGAATTCAGAATTTGAAGACATCGGGTGCATCAATATTATCTTACCTAAAATATGAGTTTTGAGCAAAACTTAAAATAAAAATAATGAAAAAAGGCTTTAGCTGGATTCAAAACATTGGTTTGAAGGTGGTTTCTCTAGCTTATACCAACAACACGAGATCACTCTTATGTTTTTCATGGGTGTACTATTAACAATATCCTAGTTATGTCAGTTTCTCAAAATAGATACACATATATACATACAGATACACATATATATACATACATATGGTATTTTTTGAAGTTAGCAGGGGCACGTGCACCCCCTCCTAAAGGTGTGAATCCGCCTCTGAATCACGGGTCATCAAATCTTGCAAATTTAGCTATAAAATGTTATTATCAATAAGGTTTTACCATAAAAACGTGATTGCCAATTACGACACTATGTTAAGGACCAAAATATAGGGACGGGTTAAAAAATTGGTCCTTGAAAGTGTAATTTAAGGATAAGGTTTTTCGTTGGTGCTTAATTCCTGATAGATTAACGAAAGGTAAAAATACTCGTCTCTAAAATAATAGATATATGGTCCTAATACTAAATCAGAGGTGGAAATAAGGCCCATTCCATAAATAAAAAAAATTTGAAAACCCTTCTAAATCTAACACTACATCACAAGAAAATTCTTCATCCCTCAAAACTTCTCTTCAACGACACATATCTTCTCTCAAACCTAATTTACAAGCTTAGCCTTCTCTGTACCCATGTAACACCACTTGGAATCTTGATTAATGGGCGAGATTTGCAGTTCGATCTATTCCAAAGAAGAGTCGAAGCTTTTATATTTGTAGAGGTTGATGGAGAAGCAAAACATTGCATCTGCGATTTCGCAAATTGGAAGAAACCTTCATGTTTCTTCTATTTCACCTCTATGAAATTCTTCAGTTCACTGTGGTAAGCACTTACCTACATTAGGGTTTTCGATTAAATGCTTCTAAGAAATGGGTTGTCATATTCAGTTGTTATTCATGAATTTCTTTCATAACGATCCAAAAGTGACTTCAAGGGTATGCATTAGTGTTTTTCCCGAAGCTTTGCATTATAAATTATTTTATTTCCCTTTTATTGTGATCTATGTTAATGTTGTGGTTATGATTATGGGTCTAGCTAGTAGTTGATTGGGGAAAACAATCTGATCAGTGGTTAAGTATATGTGTAGAAGTATTTGGAAGACAGAACATTTATGGCCAACATTGTCTGCCCTGAAACTTTTGTTACAGAGAGGTGTCAAAGTCATATCTTTGAAGGTTGTTGCATTTATAGAGGAATTTTCAATTTTTCTGAAAGATGGTGTTAAGAATTTGTTGATTTAGGCTAATTTCTAACTGATAATTCTAAATTGTGAAATAGTACAAAAATAGTGGCTGAAATGAATAATCTTCAACTGACTTAGGGATTTGGCAATAGTCATCTGTATAGTTTTTGCATATTTGCATGTTCATATTACTTAAAAATCGTTGAGGTTATAGAATTGCTCTACAAACAAATATTTTGGCATGGTTGATTTAGGCCTATGGCCCTTGATATATATGAGCTAGTTTGGCTAATCTTATATGAGATTAACGAATGTGAACTGACGAAAAGAACTCTTAAATGATTAAAACATGTAAAAAAAAAATGTACATCAACGTTGTTATTGAATATATTGTAGCAGTCATTGTGCTTAGCCAATGTAAACTTTTAAGAAAATAACTCTTCATAGGATTGAAATATATTCAAAGAGTACACTAGTGTTGTTCTTAATTGTGTTGTGTCTTCCATTATGGAAGAGGAAGTGTATGATAGGAAGTAATGGATAACACAAATTTGGAAAATTTGGGACTGGTGAATAGGAGAAGAGTATATTATGGACAATGCTTTGTGATATATGAATTCTTGATAAGTTGAGGTTGATATTTCAAAGGGATGGTAATTTATATAAGAATCAGTATAAGGAGGGGACTGTAAATCTTTTTTTCTCTATTAGCTGCACAATGCATTTCTATTAATGGTGAGATGCATGGTCTAATGAGGATAACAAAATCTATAGTAGTTATGTTGGAATTCCTCTTCATTTGTGATGCACGGAAGGTTTTTCAGTATCTACAAATTTGTGGATATGGAATTGAACTTGGCTAATCTAGAGGACATGTTAAGATTCAAATAGTTATATTTTTAGTGGAAAAATATTTTTGAGCTATGTAATTGAAGAAGTGCTTTATTTTTGCACCTGATTCGTAGGAAAGAAAACACAAAGACGCCTAGAAAAGCTTGTTAGATGTGATTCGATTAGCAAGTAGTTTTATTGTTTGAAAGCAAACACAACACAGAGTAGGAGAGTTTGAATGCGAAAACAGTGTACTCATACCCTAGGTATAAGGTATACTTTTAGTGCGTTATCTAAATGCATTTTAATTTTTTATACGACATATGAACTGATTCTTATATTTGAAAATTCCAAACTCTATTGGAAACCTTTCCCAAGTTGTTCTAATGTATCTGAACCAAATCCAACTGAGAGGAAAATTCCATCATAAATATTTGGTTTTAGCTCATTGGTGTTCTGCAATTTTTTGCAAAACCAGCTGAGTTGAAGTATGCCACCTTCTATTGGAAATCTCCCAAAGGCTAATATTTGAGAACATCAAGCTTAGTGAAAAACTGATTGCAATAGTTGGTCATCTTGCAACTGATCAAGATGTACTTTTCTAATAATCTTTTTACAGGAAAATCCCATCTTGTTTTGGTAATTTACAGTTCCTACAGACACTAGATTAGTCAAAAAATAAACACGGATAATTATCTTAAAATTTACCTCATATTTGTTGGAAAAGAGTTGAACTTCTCAATCTCTAAGGATAGTTATCTTAAAATTTTAAAGTAATGCAGAACTCTTGTATTTATCTCTAAATGTGGCTCAAGTAGTCTAAATTAATATTTCTACCGGAAGAAAAATCTTATATTTTGCAGATTCTTGTCAAGAAACTTAAAAGAAGGTTCTATTTTTTTAAAAAAAATTGTATGAGTTCATGAGTAAATGTTTGTCATTCATCTGCTCTTAACCTTTTTATTTTTCTTAAGCTAGTAGTCCTTTATTTCATTTATGCAATATCATAGAAAAATGTTTGTGGTTTAACTTTAAAACGAATTGTGATTTTACAGATTTAAAGTATATGAAGATTCCCATAACTTTGGTCAGTAACTTGTATTGGATCTATTCCAGGTCCTAGAAATGGGTCAGTAACATGTTTATCATTCATCTGGTTGTGTTGTTTCTTTCAAGAATCAGCTAAGAAATACGAGCTGGAAGTTGCCATTAGCTCTGAAATGGTTTTTGTTTTAAGTTTAAGTTGTTAGAGATGACACCACTTGTATTTGTTTAATCATATCTTCAACATACCTCCTCACATGCAATTTTAGAATTTTAGAATTGGATTTGCACTGCATGCATTAATCGATTATAAACTGATAGAGATGTACTTTCTGTCCTCTCTTAATGAAATCTATCAATTAGTTTTGCTTTCATAATTAATGACTGAGCTGGTTACCAGTAGATTAGTCATATATAACGCTACTTTCTATATATTGTTTTTTATGAATACAAATGTATTTTTCTAAGGTGAGCAGCTCCCCAGTTTCAAGAGTTAGCTGCTTCACTCAGGTTTGCTCGATGTCTCTTTCCCGGTACGTCTTCTAGGTTTACTGATAGAAGTGCTTATGGTTTGATCTGGAATTTCGTTTTTGTGTTTGATCTTGCCTCTTATTTTGATTTATTTCACTTGTGTGCAATTTGGCGCGTTGGGATATACATATATTTCTATTTGAGGTTTGTTTTACCTATGCATGACATAGTTCTGTATGCGTGAACTGAGTTTGGGAATTTTTTGTTCCTTATGCACTGCAGGAATTTGTGGTAGTGAGGTTTTCTGTGTGAAGATCAGCTCTCCTCCATGGGCTTGACACAAATTAGATTTGAATTTGCTTGAAATGGTTGCTGGACCTGACTCTTAAAACACGAGAACTGCTAACTGTTGGTTCTGGAATTCAAAGAGCCTAAGCAGATAAACCAATAGGACGTCATTTACATTAATATTATTTGATAGAGGATGTGAATTTTTTCTTCTTTATTTTCATGAAGTTGATGTGCAAACAATGTCGTGACTGATGTATTATGGTTTATATGTATACACGAAAGCAGATTATTGGTTTTTTGTATAAGTATTTGATTATGGGAAAATGCATAAATACCCTCCCAACCTATGCCCGAAATTCCAGAGACACACCTAACCTTTACTAAGGTCCTATTACCCCCCGAACTTAATTTATCCATAATATTCTACCCCTTTTTGGCCTACGTGGCACTATCCTGGAAAAAAATGTCAACATGCGCTGGGCCCACAAGACAGTGCCACGTAGGCCAAAAAGGGGTAGAATATTACATATAAAATAAGTTCGGGGGGGTAATAGGACCTTAGTAAAGGTTAGGTGTGTCTCTGGGATTTCGGACATAGGTTGGGGGGGGTACTTATGCATTTTCCCAACCGGAAATAGTAAAGGGTATTTTGGTCTTTTCCTTACCCAATCAGATTTAATTCGTTTTTAGTAAGGTTTTAAGGGTCTAATCCTATTAGGTTCAGATTTATAATCCTAAAATTAGCCTAGGGTTTTAGTTGAGAGTTCAAGAAGAGAAAAGAAGAAGAGAGAAGAGGAGAAAAGAGAAAGGATCCAAGCGTTCGTCGAGACTCTTGCGTGTTGTTGCGGATTTTCGCCATGGGTTTGATCCCTAAGAGGTATGTAAGCTTCCATAGTGTTGGGTTTGTTCACCCACACGCCAAACATGTTATTTTCAGCGCAAATTTCATTCTTGAAGTTGAAAGATTTGAGTTCTTGATAGGTGTTCTTGAAGTTCATTATAAATCTTGTTGTGTTGGGTTTTGGATGATTTCTTGAGATCAAAGTGAGTGTTTTAAGGGATGTATTTGAGTAGATTAGAGTGTACTTATGTTAAGTAATCAATTCTAAGTGATTGGGGAAGAAACCATTCGATTCTAGGCGAGTTAGGGTGAGAAAACGAGCAAGGAAAATTTGTCGATTTTCTGGGTTGGGGCCTGGCGCGATGCGCCAGCCAGAGCGCCCCAAACCATCCTCCGAAGTTTAGGGGCTGGCGCCCCGTGCCACCTATAGCGCCAGGGTCGCCTGCCCCATCCAGTTTGTCGTCGGTTGCTCCGTTTGAGTTCGTTTAAAGTGCACCTTCACTCTCTTTCGATTCTAACTAATATAAGCTACTTCTAAACACCTAAAATCATTCCTAACATGATCATAACCTTGAATTCATAATTAAAATTCAAGGTAGAGTTGAGAGTTAAGTTTTGAGAATTCTTCCGAACATTCTAAGAGAGTCCCTTTGAGTCCTTTTGTGTAGTCTTCTACAACTTCTAGTAATTTGTTTCAAGACTCGAGCAAGTGAGTATGAGAATGATGAGAATGTATTGATGAGTCTACTTTGTCATCACGAGATCCTTTATATCATGAAACATAACTTTTGAATTCATAGTTCACATTCAAGAGAGAGTTAAGAGTAGAGTTCAAGAAAGCCTTTGATTTAAATTGTGAAACCTTTGAAATCCATCATCAATTTGAGTTAAGTTTTGAGTAAGTAGGTAAGAGAATGAGAAGAGTCGTATACATGAGTTCCATGTAGTTATGTAGACCTTTGAGTTGAATTGTTCATGCTCATAATTCCGCATGAATCCTATAAGTCGAACAGTCTTGAGAAGAGAAGTATCTTTGAGTCCTTGAGTTGAGTCGTTCATACTCATAATTCCTCATGAACCCTCTGAGTTGAGCATTCTTGAAATGAGTAGTATCATTGAAGTTCTTGAATTCCAAGTATTTGAGTTCTACCTATGGTTATTGAAAACCTTGCATTAAGTTGTTCATGTCCATCATTCGACATTAACCATATTTTAAGAAGTCTTTTACAAACATTTTAACTTTGTTTTAAGACTTAAGTTTTGAGTAAAGTAAAGAGTAAAGAGTTGAGAGTTGAGTTCACTTCTCAAAAGTTATTAGGGAACTAAGTATTCCCAAAGAAGTTTATAAATGTTTTCACATTTGAGCAAGAAAGCAACTATGATTTCCAAAAGAGCCTTTGGGCTAGTTTTCAATAAAGGGAACATCGATTCCAAGGGAGCCTTTGGGCTAAGCTTTGAGCAATTGTCTCAAACTAAAGAAAGAGGTTTAAAACACATATGAGCTAAAGTATATTTTGGGAGTAGTATTGAGCACCAAATTGGGGACGCGAGTTCATATTAACTCAAATCTCCAGAAGAACCATATGGCCAACATGGAATTTAACGGGTCATACTTTTTAGATGATCAGGTAAGTTAAGCTAGTGGATCCACTAAGTTAAGTTAAGGTCCTCTACTGATGGCAAGGTATAGGATGGTCCTTGGCAGCGTGAGGTAAGTTCTTACTAGTGTGGCTCATTATCTAGAAAAGGTCCTATACTGATGGCAAGGTAAGGAATGTTCTACATAATCCAACAATATTCAACAACGTTTTTACTAGTGTGGCTCATTATCTAGAAAATTTCATCAGGTATGAAATAAATAAGTCAAGTTAATATATCGTATTATGTTAAGTTCTTACTATAGCTTTACAATTATTTTTTTGATTTATTAATTATAAAAAAAAAGGTCTTATTTTCATCTGTAGGATAAAGATGACGAACTTTGAACATTATGTAATGGTTGCTTTGTATTGGGGTGATGAAACAATTACTGATATGAACTGATTTAGGTATATTGAATGTGCTAAAATGATTATTAGCATGTCTACCTTATCTAACTATGTTGAATTGGTTGGATTGTTGCATGAGAAAATGGGAACAAATAATGAAAATATTCAAATGGATATTTCTGGAAAATCTTGATGTTCAATTCAAGATAACAATACAAGGTTCATTGAGTTTAAAATTGAGAATGACCAATCATTATTACAATTATTTTCATTTCTCAAAAATTTACAGATAAAACTGATATAATTAATATTTTGGAGATATATATAAAGACCAAATCGACAAATCAAAATTATTTTTAAAAATTTGAGTGAACATAAATTATGTAAAGTTCAGAAATTATATTCATGCTTTGTCTTTCCAGAAGCAATTCTGAGTTAAACCTTAGATTAAAATTTCACATCATTCAATAAAAGGGATAATTTGATAGACCTTCTTACGCTTTAACTTCATTATTTTAACTATTTTTTTTATGATAATTGTTTTAACTATTTATTTTTATTTTTAAAGAAAAATATTAACATTTTATCAATTCACCTTTATAATATTATTATTTTAAAATTAATTAATTTAATACACATCCTTTTTACTATTACGGTATTAAATTGATAAAAATGGGCGTACTCATGTTGCCATCAAAGTTGTGAAAAAAACACCATTATCATGCATTGGAAATAAAAATCATCTGTGAAGTTTCTATTATATATCGCCAACAGATTCATGTGATAACCATGATGACCACTAACTTGAAATATATTATTTTGATTTGTCGATTTGGTTTTTACGTACATCTCCAAAATATTTATATCAATCTTATCTGCAAATTTTTGAGGTATGAATCAGAATTGTAACAAAGATTAGTTATTCTCAATTTTAAACACAATGAACTGTGTATTATTACCTTGAATTGAACATACATATTTTCAAGAAATATCCATTTAAATATTTTCACTGTTTGTTCTCATTTTCTCATGCAACAATTCAACTAATTCAACATAGTTAGTTGATATAGACATGGTAATAATTATTCTAGCACATTTAGTATACCTGAATCCATCCATATTAATAATTATTTCGCTACCCCAATACAAAGCAACCATCACATTACGTTCAAAGCTCGCCATCTTTATCATACACATAAAAATAAGACTTTCTTTTATAATCAATAAATTAGAAAAACAATTTTAAAGCTATAATAGGAACTTAACCTAATACGATATATTAACTTGCAACCTATTTAGTTCATACCTGATGAAGTTTAAAGAATATTATTTCAACAATGAGCTGCACAAGTAAAAACTTTGCTTGAACATTTTTGGAATATGCAAAACATTTCTTACAATAAGTTTTATTTTATAATCACATTTGGTCAGTTTAAAAAATGGAGGAATATGACTTTAACAGAGTGTCGTAACTGACAGTCATGTTTTTAATATGATTCTAAATTTGCAGTATTAGATTACCTGTGATTAGATTCTTAATAAACGTTACTATGACTAACGTTTTATGACGTTACTCATAGTAACGTTTCTGATCTTAACCCTGCAAAAAATATTTCACACAACTTAATTTTTAAAATAAAATATACCCTAAAACGTTATTGAAAAATACGTTTATATTAGTTTTGAATTTTTTTTTAAAAAAACTTATTATTTTGATAAACTGATTTAAATAATGGCTTAGTTTTGTCAATAAATGAAAAAACACCGTCTAAAATGAAGGGTAACGAAAAATCTTGATCTAGCATGTATTTATAGAACTATTTTTTCGCTTCTACACATTCACTGTGTCGCACCGCCCATTTTTGTGACACATTCAGTGTGAATGGTGTCATGTTGTACTGCCTATTTCTCGAATAAATAGACACATTCGTCCTACATGAGGATTTTGTGTTCTGTGGCGTCCTACATGTATTATGACACGTAGGACGCGTGCACACCCAAAATTAGAGGGTATAGATGCAAGCTGAAGCCAAGTTAATGGATATATTTATATCTTAGGCCTATAAATTATATACAACTAGCCATCACAATTCTGAACATTTCAGTAGATGCCACTTTGCTATTGGCATGGAGAGACATTCATGTTAATTCATGAATTTCTTTGTGCTCCTCTAGTTTATTATGGAAAATATATAAAGTTTTTTTTGTAATTTGGGCACTTATAACTTAATTGTTGCATCTATAAATTAATTAGTTTGATTTTGAATATGGAACTTCAAGATGGCAAATATCTTTGGATTTTCATTGAGATACAACTATTATTATGCTCATGTAGGTGTATTTCTAGTGACCATGTTATCTTAGATGGTTTCAATGAGTGGAAGGCGAATTTCTAGATAGACTTAGATGAGATCACATTTTACTAAGTCATATTTGTTGATCAAGTTGGTTCTTAGGGGGGGAGTTGAACATGAAATTTTCTATAGATTTAATTTATCATCATAAAGAAAAAGAGAGAATTTGTTGAACTAACGAAGTTTAAATGATTGACAAATATTATATAAAAATCAAATCTTTAACATGTCGTCTCAGTTAAGAAAATGGTAGTGTTAATTGATGGAAGACCCTTAGATTTAGTCCGATCCTTTTGATTAGATATAGTTGTATCTGAAATTGCTCAAATTTTTAGTAGGAATTTGAGACAAATCATATTAGGTTAGGTCATGGTCTTTTTACTCCCTTAAGGAAGGAGTTTATATTAAGAACATGGTTCTTCAATGCATTAATTAGGTGAATATCATAAAATAACAATAGCAGAGAAAATTTATCTTAATTAATAAATAAGATTTAGGTAGATACTGGTATATGTATAGTAGATTTCCCACTAATAATTGTAATTAAAATAATTCAACACTGTTTTACATTAATTAATATGAAAAATGCATAAGTATCCCCAGCATATGCCCAAAATCTCTGAGACACACCTAACCTTTACTAAGGTCCTATTACCCCCTCGAACTTATTTTATATATAATTTTCTACCCCTTTTCGGTCTACGTGGCACTATCTTGTGGGCCCAACGCGTGTTGACATTTTTTTCAAGGATAGTGCCACGTAGGCCGAAAAGGGGTAGAAAATTAATAAAAAAATAAGTTCGGGGGGGGGGGGGGGGNGGACCTTAGTAAAGGTTAGGTGTGTCTCAGGGATTTTGGGCATAGGCTGGAGGTACTTATGCATTTTCCCTTAATTAATTAGATTCATAGTTTCATTAGTTCCACCATAGAAGAGAAAAGTTGAGAAATGAATTAATCCAAACAACAAAATTTGTATCAGAGTCGTGTTTCCCTGACTGGAACACTTATATAAACTCATGTATCAATTATTTTGCATTCCTCTCATTAGATCGATTAAAAAAAACCTAAGTAAGAGCTTGTCCAGAGAGAAAGCAAGTAGAATAGACAAAAGAAAGATTTACTAATAAAATTGAACAAAAAAATTAAATTTACAAAAGAATTGATTCCTATACATACTAAGTCCACTTTTTCATGAAAATAGAACAAATGGACCGCAATCTTGACACTTACAAAATTCTTGTATACACATTCCATAAGCAAATCAATGAACCCTCCTACATACATCTAAAAATGAAAAAAAGAAAAGAAAAGAAAAGAAGAAGTTATATTATATATAGAGAGGAAATAATTATTGGTCCTATAAAAAGCGGAATTTGTGCTTGTAGAAGTTATCAAGTAATCGGATTAATTTAATTGACCTCATGTATAGTATGTAAGGCAGGCCTCCATGAGCGATGATGTAACTCTAGACCTTCATCGACGTTCATCAACTTTGTCAATAATTGATGTATCGATAGACCTTCTACGTCTGCCTAACTCATCAACTCTAATAATTGCTTCTTCGTGACTTTTATCTTTATCTCTTTTACTGTTGGCATCGAAGAATGAATGCTTTCCTTATTATTTTCTCCCACGAGAAAATGATCTTTCTCTAATTTCATAGTCTTATTATGACAATAGAATAAATCCTTGTTAGGTTCTGGCTCTTCTGATGAAATCGATTCTTTTTTCATACAATTCCCCATATAATATTTTTGGTGTTGATATATAGTGGATATATACTCTTTTCTCTTTAGTATAATCAGAATATTTAGAAATTCTTGTAGCTAGGCAAGTTTTTAATTTCTTTGTAAAGATGAGTTGTGGCATTGTATTTATAATAGTAAGTACTAGCACATATATAGACATAATTCACATTTTTTTTATTGAAGAAAAAGGTTAACAATGACTGCGTCGTCCAACTTGGAAGGTGATGAGATTTTGACCGATCAAGAGTATTGTAACACATTGTACAATTATCTATTACTTCATTGATTTCGAATTTTCTTATTACTTCATGCAAAATTTAAGAAAGTAAAAACAACGAATTTTAAATTTTATAATTTTAAATTAAAGATATATTAAATACATCAAAATGTCTTTTAATATAAAGGGTCAAAAATGTCCTTAAACTATGTAAAAGGAACAAAAATGCCCTCCGTTTATAGTTTGGCTCAAAAATACCCTTAACGTCAATACTTTGGTTCAAAAATACACTTCCAGTCAATACTTTGGTCCAAAAATGCCCCTATAGTTACAAAATGGGTCAAAATGCCCCTTTCTGAATAAATATATTACTTTTTTTCTTTTTAAACACATCTTCTTCCTAATTAAAATATTATTAACTTCATGTACCCTTTCGACAAATATTATATATCATATATAGGGGTGTTCACGGGTCGGTTATTGGTCAAAACCAAAACAAAACCAACTTAATCGGTTTTAAAATTATCAAAACCAAACGAAACCAAATATAATATACATTAATCGTTTTGGTGGTTATCGATTTCGGTTATTTGGTTATTAATCACTACAAGAAAACTGCCCAATAGTAAAGGGAAAACTGGTCGCTATAAGTAAGAATCTGGTCCCAAAAAGGACAATAGCGACCAGCTGCACTTGTCTTTATAGCCTTAGTCGCTAAGGACCTTTAAAATTGTTTATAA
The DNA here is from genome assembly GCF_019186545.1 of Solanum stenotomum. Taxonomy (NCBI): domain Eukaryota; kingdom Viridiplantae; phylum Streptophyta; class Magnoliopsida; order Solanales; family Solanaceae; genus Solanum; species Solanum stenotomum. Next base: position 60,558,144 of record NC_064285.1, on the reverse strand, counting down.
AAATAATATATTAAGTATGTATATTAATTAAATATATGTATATAATTCATCGGTTCAGTTCGGTTTTTTCTTCGATTTTTTTGAATAAAACCATAACCAAACCAAATACTATTGGTTTTCAAAAATCTAAAACCAAACCAAACCCAAATAAAATCGGTTTTATTTTATCGGTTCGATTAAATTTTTCGATTTGAATCGATTTTTATCCAAGCCGTGAACACCCCTAGTCACCACCAACTCAACTCTTACTTAATTTGCACTTTTGGTGTACAAAAATGAATACTACATGTGGGAGGGGAGCTTATATAATTGTATCCCACTAAACTAAAAAGTTGAAGGTGTGAAAAGCATATAATAATAACAATATTATTATGAACAAAGGTTCAAGCATAAAAAAGGTTAGAGTTATTGAATGGATCGATATGAGTCGGGACGGAATCAAAATTTTCAAAAAGAAAATTTAGTTTTATATAAATAGGCATCGATTGGATCACCTAAAGTGTGACAACATTGCCGTGAGAATCAATACTTGCATCCAGAAAAGAGATGTAATGCATTGAGAAGTAGAGATATGTCCATGATTTGAAAATGATGGAGTTACCACTAAGTTATTGAATCTTGTCAGATGCCACCGATGAAACTTCTAGTGATGACTGACGGGTGGCGTTGTGGTGGATTGATAGCATGAGAAGCTGAGTATGAGATTTGATAAAGGATTTGGGCGATGCAAAAAAAAAGAGAGCAGAAATACAAAAATAAAATAAAATTAATGACCCAATCAATTGTTTAGAATTTAAAAACTCTTTATTCTTATTTAAGTTTTTTCATAGGTTTATTTGATGATTTGACTTGTAGGTATAGGTGATATGGATCCCAAGGGTATCAGGAGTGATTTGAAGCACTCGAACTTGAACTAGTGACCTTAAGTTCATGAGAGTTAACTAGAGTAAACAACTTAAGTAAATGAACTTGGATTCATGATTCAAAGGTTCTGAGTGGTTTGTATGATGTTTTGGACTAGTTTACAAATATTGGTTAGTTTTCAATGTGGTTCGAGCATCTTTGAAACGCATTATGCATAAATAATATTTTTGGAGTAAACTAAAAAATTCAATCGCTAATTTCGCGCATTATTAGAAACTGATTAGGTCCATATCATTTTTTGTGGCTCATATATAGAAACTGATTTAGTCCAATTTTGAGTTCATTTGATATGTTCCGGACAATTTTAAAGTATTTTGACATTTGAAGATTTTCAGCTATCATTCGGTGCGTAGTGAATGTTTTGTGAAATTACAACATATATTTGTCATACCTAATTTCAGAGAGCAACAATTGACATCTGGTGCCTCACTTGACCTAGTGAACTGACTGAAACTAAACCAAACCAAATAACTTATGTGTTATTAAGGCCAAGCAAGCCAAAAGAAACGCAATGAAAACACTAAAAATATAAGAAAAATTGTAATACAAGGCCTTTCACGCTAGAGTTTACAAGACCCACAACATACGTCTACAAGCCTCTTCAATCACAACCGCTAACATCTAATCAAGATAAAGCCACAACATATCCATCAGACCAACTACACAAAGAAAAATAAGACTACAGACCCAACAATTAATTTAGGGAGGAATGGAAATAACTAGCAACAACCTAAAATAACATTACTTGTCCTTAGAGTGTACATAAGTCAGTTTGATTGAGTTTTTTTTTTAAAAAAAATTAAAAATTAATTCATTCAATTTATTAAATCTAAAAATCAAATTAAACCAACATGAAATTATGTTTTTTTTTCGATTTTGATTTTAGTCGATTCTTTGGATTTATTTTTATTTTCCAGTTTTTTTGTATAATTATAAAATGATTAAAAAAGAGGTCAAATATATTTTCAATTACTCGTATGATAGGCTAGAACTTAAAAATATTAATTGACCATGAATCTTCAAAAAGACCATAAAATCGCATGAACGCAAAATGCTTTCATTGAAATATCAATGTTCAATATGTAAAATTTATATTATTAAAGGATGCAGTCAAATTGAATGTAAAACAAAAAAATTACAAATTAGATTTTTAACTTCCGATCTGAAAAACTAGAACAGTATAATTGTAACTTTCGAATTGAGTACAAAACAAAATATTTACCAGCCAACATATTAAAATAATACATCTATACATTGAAAACTATAAACTGATTTTAAAATATATTAACAAAGTAGATTATATAATCAATATTTTTTTATGTCGGTTTGGTTTGAGTTCGATTTGACTTTTTCTCTTTTAATATCAAACAAAAACCAAGAGTGGTCTTTTTTCCGACGTCAAACCAACCATACCAAATGATAAATTGAATCCCCCCCCTTAATTTATTGATTCGATTTGCCTTGTCCCCACCTGTCCTTGCCTCAAATCGCCCAACAACAGTTACCACAATTGCACATAACCTAAACTTTATAAACAATGAACAAATAAGTAATAATTACTAGAACAGAATTCTGAAAGAATCAATAGTGCTTACAAAACCATATAAAAGGCACAAGTTTGTTCACTCCTATAGTAATTTTGCACACAATGGACAGCTTATTAATTGAATTAACTGGATTAATACTTCTTATAGAAAGGGCACTAAGTTCTCAACTTTTTAGATGCTGAATTATTATTGTTAAGAGTGGGTTAGAATCCCACGTTGGTTGAGGAATGAACCGGTGGTTTGCTTATATATGAACTTGAACAATCCTCTCCTCATGAGCTAGTTTTTGAGGTTGAGTTAGGCCCAGGTACCATTTACATGGTATTAGAGTCAGGTTCATTCATGTTTGGACTCCCGATCCACGCTCCAATTAGGACTGGACGTGAAGGAGTGTTAGAGTGGCAATGTGGGTAGACGGGTGGTTTAATTTGTTTAAATGGACTTAGACAATTCTCCCCTCATCAACTAGCTATTGGATTGAGTTATTTCAGTGTCATATCTTTACAATCATCAAGTAATTGGAAATGTGAATAGAAGAGGAAAAAAAAGAATTATATGCATAAACCTTAAGGTGGTTAGAAGAATCATTCACCAACTTTAATTTGTTACATTCAAAACAAAGCATACCTTTAGACTATTTTATTCTAAAACTTCATTCATTCTAGCTGAAGAGAAGATCGAAACTACTCCCTCCGTAGCAATTTGTATGGCGGTATTTGATTGAGGACAAAATTTTCTAAAAAAAAAGACTTTTGAAACGTATCATAGGAACCTGTGCTTTAAATAAAAAAAATGTCACATAAAACAGATCGATCTGACACAGACAGAGACGTAAAATAGGCAGCAAGGGATATTGGTGGCTCTACTGTAGGATCAGCTGTACACACACACATGTCACACCCCTTTTCCGACCGGCGGTAAGGGTTTTCCCAATTTAAGTGACGGTATTGATTAGAGATTATTTTTTATTTTTTCAGAGTCGCCACTTGGAATTGAGTTATGGTGTTCCAAGTCACCTTTTTTAATCCCTAATCAAAAGGTAATGACTCTTTATTTTGGTTTGCGAACTAAAGATTCGGGTAAGGAATTCTGTTGACCGAGGAGAAGGTATTAGGCATTACTCGAGTCCCGTGGTTCTAGCACGATCGCTTTTATTGACTTACACTTATCTTGATATATATTTGGATAAATTGTATGTATAGGCTATGGTTTGCTTATATTTTTTATTGTTGAATTTTTAAGTCTTAAACCAGATGCATAACTGCCGTCTCGATTTTGACATACAATAGCTTAGAAGCATAATTACTTTCTTCTCTCGAGTGCCTCACCTAATTTTCTTTATCTACAAATTATAATTTTAATTATAGTTAAAGAAAAATAATAATTATTAAGACAATTGGTCAAGGTGCATCATCGCATCCTTGAATTTTCTTTAAGTGTCTCAAAAGATGTGGAACCACATTCTTCATTAAAACTCATTTTTATTATTATTGTTTTAAAGGAAGATTTATGTTTGTCTTTAAGTATCTCAAAAAGATATGAAATCATATTCTTTAATGAAATTCCACTATATTCACAATTAATTTGTTTAAGAAAATTTTAAATTTTATACCCATCTACTGTTAGAGGCATATATTCATCCATTGTACATTTAAGGCAACTATTTTTTTCCTTTTCACTCTTTCTATTCATTTTTTAACACCAAAAGTTAATATAAATTTGACACATTGTGATAATATAAATATGACTTAAAATTTTTTACTTTACCACCTAAATATTTAGCATCTCCTTTAATTTCAATAGATAAGAATAAACTAAATATAGCAAGCATAAAACATATTTACTTTCAAAAAAAAAACTTTAAATTGTCTAAATCACAAGTTTAATATTAGCATGATGAAGCACTTTTCAATGTATCAAGAATCACGATACTGAGAATTAAGACAAAGTAGCTTAGAAAAATAACAACAAACAACAAAACAAAAAAAATAAAATGCTAACATATAATATAAGAATGATTCAACAATTTACAAAGAAATGAAATAAAATTATAATGGTGTCAAGAAATGGACCTTTTGCGGAATAGAAAACTCCCATGCCTTATTCAAGAACGATACTTTTTGAATAAAATCTCACCGAAACTGGAGTGTCGATCGAAAACTCAACGAGAACCTCAAACTCCCACCTCATTTTGTGGCATTCATGATATTTTTGGTAAAAGCTAAAGCTTGAGGGGGTGTAAAAGGGCTGTGTTAATACTTTTCATACATTTTTTTTTAACCATTGAAAATAAAACTTACCTTGAAATGTGCCTCTATTTTTTGTAGTTTACAAATATTTTAAAATAACTAACTAAAATAAGATAAAAATCAAAATATTTAATTCAAATATAAATGGAATATTTAAGCCCTAAACTTTGTATAAAACATTAAGTTCGGTAAAAAATTACGTGTCTAGAACACACACACATATATATATATATCCAAATCTTGGCAACTCTTTCTCATACCTATTTCATGGACAGTAATTAAACAAGTCAAGTGTACGCTCTCGTAGAGAGTGAAGTTTTATGGATAAATTCATATTAAATTTAGATTAAATCTTAAATTTATGATACGTTGACCAAGTTAAATTATTGGTTAATTCAGTCGAATTAATATTTAAGCCAAAATTATATGACTTAAATAAAGTTCAACTTACATATGGGCAGTCCATTAGGTTGAAAATACGAGCCAACTCATGTTCTTCAAACCCAAGGTCATCTTCTAAATTTACTTGGATCAAAATACTCCTTAAACCCTAGCTCACGCCTATATAAAGGGATCTTCTTATGAAAATCTCTTTATATAGGCCTGAGCTAGGGTTTTAGGGGTATTTTGGTTCAACTAATTTTAGACGACATTGGGCTTGATGAACATGAATTGTGCTTGTCTTGTCAATTTAATGGACTCGCCTAAATATAATTTTAAGTTTGTTTAAGTCATACAATTTTGATTTATTAAAAATTTATCTGACTTAATTAATCAGTAATTTGATTTGATCAATGTATCATGAATTTAAGATTTAATTTAAATTTAATTATGAATTTATCAATAAAACCTCACTATCTACAACTCTCTAATAACTTAAGCTTTTAGATAAAGATGTCCATACCTTTGTAAGACCATGTCTCTAGACGTAGGACGATAAACTCTTTTCCAACGATGTGACTGAGTGATTAGACAGTAAATCCCAGACCATAGAGCAAGAAAAGGTGAAATGCAAGATCCACAAAAGAGAAAAAGGAATAGAAGAGGATTGAGAGAGTAAAAATGAAATACGAGGTAGTAAAACAACGGAGAAGGGGTCTGAAATGCCCCTCAACTATTTGAATGGGTATAAACTACTCCTGCATTCATCTTTTCATCCTAAAACATCTTTGACATCAACCTTTTGGGCTTTGGCTAAAAAATATCCACATATTAATTCTTTGACTCATATTTGCTCTTACTTTTAACCGCTCCTCTAAATTAAGATTATTAAATATTTATATTGCCTAATCTGATTGGTCCAAATGTAAATCATTCTCAAATAAATAATAAAAACAACATATGATTTATATTTTGATATGATACACTTCGAAAATATTATTCAAAAATTTATTAATCTCATGATATCTTTCTATTGATCTATTTTAAATCAACCCTAATTTATTATAACTCAAATCAACTGAGATCCATGTTAAGCCTAAATCTCATGTTAGAACCACATAGACTCCATTTTCTGAAATTCAACATTAAAGTTTCAGTAGAAGACTCAGAGATACTTAATTAAAGCAGAAATCATTAAACACAGTCCTCTAGAAGAATACTTTCTACAGAGGGACAAATGTGTATGTTCATGGGATTCGGATTGACCCCCCCTGTAGGTAGTGTTATTTTGTTGGAGATTTCAAGCTTTGCAAAAGATGGAGTCGAGCACGAAGCACAAGAGAAGTAGTTGTTGAAGATGAAAAAGAAAAAAAAAAGGTTTCCTCCTTATACAAATGACACATTTTTAATTACTACTTTGTAATCTGTGATTTTTATTTGAAAAGAGTATTCAAGGATCGTTTTATTGGTGGGATAAGGAATAAAATTCGAGATAAAAATGTCTTCAATTTATTGACATTATTTAATTCATTTGAAAACTGGTCAAATATATACAATGAGTATAGACACAAATTAACTAATAATTTTTTTTCCATCCGGTGTTCGGTACCCACATTGAAGCCTAACTAAATCGGGATTTGCACCAAGAAGTTCCACATTGGAGGGTAAAGTACTCCCTAACAAAGGTGATTTTGTATCCAAGGGGACTCGAACCTAAGACCTCTTGATTAAGTATGAAGGAGTACGTACCACTCCACCACAATCCTTATTGGTGAATTAGCTAATTAACTTAATTTTACTAAAATCAAACTCTAATTAGGCTACAAGATAATTTTCAGGTGGAATTTTTAATAAAATCCAATCAAAGTGATACTTTTGATAACCAGACGATATGATTGTTTTTTTTAATGTAACATGAAAAAGAAAAAATATTTTTTCTATAAAATTCAAATAATTACCCATGATTTTTTAGACTTGCTTCTATATGTATTTATCAGTTTTACATAGGCTGAGCTAAATTGAAAATTTTCTTCAGCTCATTCATTAAATGAGTTGACACTACTTTTGTTATTTCTCAAAATAGAAATGGTTAAATAATGTATATCTTACCAAATGTGAATACTTAAATCTATAAAAGAAATTGAACCACTAGTAAGAAATTATTCGATGTAGTATTAATCACTATTATTTGAAGTTTGTAGATTGAAAAAACTAAATTTTATTTCATTTATTCGATGTTGTATTAATCACTATTCTTAGTAAGAAGTTTTTTTGGATCTAAGAAAAGAATTAAGTTTAAAAGACATAATATTAGTTATTTTTATATTAAAATCTGATACAACTACTAAAACAAGAATGATCTTTAAAACACAATAAAATAGAGTATTTGTAAAAAGATAATCCATTTAAAAAACTACGGAATAAATCAACAATAAATCATTAAATAAAGAGAAGAATTAAAGAACTTACGACTAGTTGACTTATTTTCAATTTTGAAGAATCCATAAAAAGGATTCGTGCTGGATTGAATTCCATCATCGTCATTGCCATTAACGTCCTCTTTAGTGTTTTGAATGTCTTTTCATCTCAGCCTCAATAGGTTGAGTTGTGTGATTGAATGAGATGGATTATTGAAGCGTTATATTTATAAAAGCGACAAGTGACTAGGGTTTTCTAAAACTCAGTACCAACTTTCTTAAATCTAATTTGCTCACAATTAGAGGTGCCAATTTTAACCAATATTTGTAAATCGGCCCATCTAAGGTGGCAATTTTAGCCAATATTTGTAAATCGGCCCATCTAATTAATCCATATTTAAATGAGTTGGATCACTTATATTTTAGTTGGCTAAATATGAGGTTCATTAGATATTATTAACCTAAAAACTTACGAACAAATATGGATAAATATGGGCATCTATATACGAAGTCACATATGTAAATAGAAAAAAAAAATCCTTAAAAATTTAAAAATTTATTTTTCAGATTAATAAAAATAAACCAGCGCGTCCCTCATTTACCCTCTAACATTATCCACCCATCCTTACCTGCTTACCTCCGTCTACTCCAACCACCATACCATACCCCTCGGGTGAGTGATCGAAACTTGGATCAAAGTCAAAAGTTGGTGTCAGGGTTGAAAATCGGGTCTTGGGTATGAAGTTCTTGTCAAAGATGGGAGTTAGGTCATTGGTCAGGATTCAGGGTCGGGGTCAGGATATAGTGTTAGGTCAAGGGGTAGGTTCGTGGTTTGATGTTGGGTTATGAATTATGAGTAGGGTCCTAGGTGGGGTATGGATTAATAGATGGATCCCAGGTCAAGATCGGGAGTTGGGAGTCGAGAGTCAGGTCTTAGTATCTTAATCGGGATTGAGAGTCAAGTCTCAATCAAGGTAGAAATCGAGAGTCAAGACTTGAGTGAGGGTTGAGAAATTCACCATCGCCATCACTCAAAACTCCATAGAGCAGAATTGGGTCTCATTGCTCGGAAGCTTCAGAAGGTCTCTGAAGTTCTCTTTCTTGTTTTGTTTTGATGAATTTTTCAGCTTTCCCTTTCTCCCAACGCTTTCAATTTCTGGAAACTCTTAAAGAAGACAGTGCTCAAACTTCAGGAAACTTTCGTCATCTTAGGCCTCATTTGTGTTAGAAAAAATAATAGGAAATATAATTGAAGAAAAAGATGACTTTGAGGCGTGTAATATCACTCTCCTTAAAGAGATATTGTCCATCTACATAATGGGGTAAATACAAATGATTCTTTTCAGGATGCAACAAAGTCTTTTGTTTATACATGCAGATTTTTTCTAGGCTACTTCTAGAGAGTCTTTATATTAATAGAACTTAAGAGATGACTCTTTATAAGAGTCATGTTATTTCATGAACATATGACTTTTCATAAGATTCATGTTCTTTCATGAACAAATAGCTTTTCCTAAGAGTCATGTTCTTTCATGAACAAACAACTTTTCATAACAACCATATTCTTTTATGAATAAATGTGTTTGTTCAATTTAAAATCTCTATATGTTACAAAATATTCAACAATTTGTTTCCATTAAGATTCAGAAGTCTGAATATGATTAGTATCTGAATATTAAGATGTGAATTAAGATTCAGGTGTTTGGATCTGAATACACATCTGAATGTTGATGAGTGGTAGGTTTGCTCTCATTTAAGGTCCATTTAGTTCGATAATTAGTGTCCTCAATGCCTAATTTTTTCCTATTCTGATAGAATGTTGATGATTTGCAGCTATGAAGACAATTGGACAAGGCGAGGATTGATGTTTGAAAGAATGGTGAAAAGTGAAGAAAGAAGTGCAAACTATACATTGTTGATCGCTTAACATGAAGGCGAATCGCCAATTGAGCACGACCTCACCCAAAATGACAGTTCATATCACTTGTGTCTATCAAATCAGGTCGGCGGAATCTAGTGGAGAAGGTGATGCGCCGAATGAGAAAGGCGACCTTGATGAACATCGCCTAAAATTGATAGTGTGAAAAGAAAAGATTGAATGCTCGAAAGGCGAGCCAAGGTGTTGGTACTTGGTGATTCCCTGAACGTGAAAGGCTGACTCAATCGAGTTTACCAACTGGTTCAAAACACCTGAAGCCTAGAGCATTAGAAGGCGAGCTGAGGAGCAAGAGACGTTGTGCTAAACGAGTTTAGCTAGCCCGATTAATGTCGCCGACTGACTCGTGTATTGGAATTTCGGATTTAATTTTGAATATCTCAAAGGAGAGAGAAATTAGAGATCAAATGATATAGAATAGAAAATATCAGAGTGTGTGAAGATTTTAGAGAGAAAATACTTTACTTTTGAAGAACAATTTTCTAGATTTTGGGGTTTTACAACTTTGTGCGTGAAATTGAAAAATTGAAGTTGAATCTAAAGTGGGTTTACTTGTAATTGCTTAATTTAATGTTATCCATGACTGCTTTCATGAAAAGTATAATCTCTTTATTTTTTGTGATGGGTGGCTAAAATCCCAAGATCTAGGGATGTAATTATGGGGTTGGGTGTTGATTTAAGGTAGTGGGTATTGTGCTATGCTCTGTTTTACTGTTGTTCATACATGAATTTGGTCTAATTAGCATGGGGTTAATTTATGGGTTAATGTTGCAAACTTAATTCCTACTTTTGATCTCCGATTGATGTTTGAAAGAGATTTATCGGAGTGGGTAATTAGTTTGATACTAGCAATTTAGGTTTGATGTATGTAACTTGCTTGAAAATAGACGTTATGGGTCACATCTATTTGCCCTATTTTTGAAAGAGAGAATAGAGTAAGGTATTGGGTTGTTTAGTTTGACATTTAGATGAGACCGAAAGGAGATTTTATGCACAGATGCTTTGAGATCGAAAGATGATTAGCGTCAATGAAGATGACTTAGCCTATTCATGAATGTTTATCACTATAGAGCAACAAAATTAAACCCCTATGTGACATCAATTTCCAATCCCCACACCTCTAGATTGTTTATTAACTCTTGAAATCTTCGACATTTTAGTTTAATTGTAATAATTGAAAACCAAAGATTTATATAAAATTGGTGGAAGTATCCACCCACTTGTTCTTACTATTGCAAATGAACGATCTTAAAATTCAAATCTCTTGATAGTATTTTTCCATGATATACCATTCTCTGTAGATTCAACTCCGACTCTTCGTTGGATTTTTTATTGACTATGACCGCTGTCCCATTTAATTGGTTTTAAGAAGGACATTTGAGTGTTATCAAATATTAAGATGTGGTCTCTAAATCTGAACACTGAATAATAAATACTATTTGTTTTTAATATATGAATGTGTAAGTAAAATTAAACATTATATTAATAAAATATTATTAAATTTCATTTCAATAAAAAATATTACTTTTGATAAAAAAAAAATTCTAAGTGTTTACATTTGATTTTAAAAAAATTAAATTATATAACATGCAAATAAAATTATTGTCACATGAATATTTTTAAGAATTCAACATAAACATCACTTCGTAAAGAGAATTATTCAACTGAGTTGTAACACCCCTAAATACTAACCAAGAGTCGCATGTCGATACACCATTCCTTAATTACTTTAGTTTGTTGTATTCTCATTTTAGGAACCTGAAATTTTACGATATTTGCAACCTTGCTTAACATAAATTGTGATAGTAATTTAAGGGATTGTATTGGGGTATTTATGTAATTTTCATATTAGAATTACCTATAACTTGAAAAGGTGGTGAGGTATATACATATAGGTATATATGTATGCATTTTGGGCCGCACACTTTTTATTTGGGCAACACCTTTTAAGGACAATTGTAAAGTGATAAACATCACTTTTGTGACTATATTTTCACACCTCCTCTAGTGAAATTCAAGTTCCTTAACTCTAAGAAACCTGGAGAACTTCCTCTAACCCTGGTCCTTTTACCTTGAAGTCGAGACACATCCTACCTTTTGATGAGTAATCGAAATCTGTTTTTGAGCTGAGTAGTGTTTCGTATTTTTAGAATATCTCGTTCTCTAGAACTCATTTTTCGGTGAATTAATATGATTTGGAAAGCTAATTCTTATACCTACAACTATTAAGTTTATGTAAAACTCTAATATATTTGTTATGGATTAGAAATATGGGACGCAACATAGGACAAGTTCTGTCCAGATTCCGAAATAATTAGAAATCATGTATGTTCAACTATTAGTGTTTTGATTATATTTTTTGTACAAAATGTATTTTGCGATGATTCATGATTATTTCCAAGCTTAAGAGATGTACCTACATCTTTCATGAAGGATATAAAGTCCAGTTTTACCATCTTTCTTTTTAAATCTAAGTTGCGACATGAGGTACTTGGTTGGCCAAAATTACTGTTTTGGGAGCATAGTCGTATTTGTACAGGCTAGACTTACTTGTGATGATAATCCTATTATACGTCAACATTATTGAGCTACTAGTAATTAAATAAGTTATTCAATTTTATTTTTAAGGTTGTATATACTCGTGAACAAGTTGAAGACCTTGATAAGTTGGTTGGTCTACGGTTTGAACTCTTGAAGTTGTGTTGGACTGTTTCTAAGCTAAAGTACCGAGGTTTGTGTATAAACTTGTACTTGAACTCTTTTTACCTGCTGGTATATTTGAAAGTTTATCTTGGTACCTTGGTTACCTCTCGTCACTTTGCATTGCCGTGTTGGTATCCTTTAAGACATTAAAGACACTTGTGTAACTCGCCCACTTGTACATATTGTTTGATAACCTGGCACTCTTGTTGGGACCTTTTCCTTCTTGTGGCTGTGACTTTGTCACTATTGATGTGCCTCTTGATTCAAATCATTTGCCATCTTGACTCTCGATTTTTAGTTCATCTTAAGTATGGAAGTTGTCCATTTTAAGTACGAACTAGAAACCATTTTTAATATGGTTCTTGGCTCTCTTAATTATTGGATTTTGACCCTTCTTGATGCAGGGCATCAGTCCTTCTTGATACCTGCTTATGCTTGATGTGATGACATGATGTATAATTGGGCGCGCCTTGTTATTGAATCTCTTGGAAAATGGTGCTATGAGCGTTCTTGACATTTGGATCTTTAAATATTGAACTTGACACTCTTTATATGTCTACTTGATTTATTTATTATGTTTCAATTGTGCTGCCCATGGCTTGAGAAAAGTAGCTTGATGAATCTGTGGGTTACGAACCTATAGTTTTTACACCACTAAGCTATATGCTTAGCGATAGTTGTTTCTATCGTAGGGAATGTTAGAGAGGATGCATGAAGCTGGCCATTGGAGATGGAGGTTTTGAGAGCCTTAAGGAAGATCACATTTGCATATAGGCATCTATATTTTGTATAAACCTTGGGACTTGTACATGATCTATGTGTTGTACATTTACATGAAATTTTGAAGGCTAATTTGGTCATGTCACCATGGGTTGTAATATAAGTATGGCTATATGTTTTGTTCTTTTTGGGGTGTGTAAACCCAAGTCTTGTAATATACTAAATTTACTATTTGTGTGAAGCATGAATCGGCTAATTTTGGTACTCGAAAGTTGGTAATATTATTTTTATATCATTTTTAAGTGTGAGGATAATATATGCATGAAAATCTCGTAAGTTATTTGCTTCGATATTTTTGGAAGGGTTCTTCAACCACAAGTTAAAATTCTGCGCAATATCAATTTGACATCAACTTAATGTGTAAATGGGCAAACTTCACTTCCTTAACTATTTTTTTATGAACCTAATTCCTCTACTAGATTATAATCAATATGCCCTCGTTAATCTCTTTTAAATGTCGCAAGTATTAAATTAGATTTCTTCTTTAAGTGATAGTATCCTTCCGAAAGTGTCGCTACATAATCAAATCTTTTTCAGATTCAATTGGTCAAATATAAGATAATTTAATAATTAATTATAAAATAGTATGATCAAATTTTAATGTTCAAATATTTATAAAACATGTCAAATTTTGAAAATATAGAACTCTCAAGTATTCCCTTTTCTTTGCATTAGTTGAAGTGCAGGTTTCTCACACATATTATTCATTATCTGTGAATCTGTAGTTGTCCAACCATGTCCATTTGTTTCATCCAACACTTCTTCGGGTTCTCCTTCTTCCTCATCAAATATTAATTGAGTTGACTCGTATTGATTAAAAATGTCATCATTTATACGCTCCTTTCTAATAAAATTATGAACTACAAAACATGCAACAACAACGTTTTCTCTGAACATCAATAGAATATGGAGGCATCTTATCCAATATAGGAAATCTTGCTTTAAGAACTCCATAAACACGTTCTATAACATTTCTGAGCTGTGCATGACCACGGTTAAATTTTCCCTCCTTATTACTAGTCCGCCTAAGATGATAATCACCTAACCAAATTCGAACGTTGCGATATGGTGCTAAAAATCCTCGAGTATTTGAATATGTCGCATCACATAGATAATACTTATCTGTCATTAAAATAATATTCAAATGGTCACAAAAAAAAAAGACAAACATTATTTCATTATATTTTGTGTTGTATAACTTACTAGGAGGAGGAAATGAAAAACCATTATACATCTGAATTAGATACAATCTCCGTTAGAACTCGTGCATCATATGGTACTCCTTCCCATCTAGCATAAACATAAGTGAGCATGATTCCAGGCTGGTCTGATTTGTGGACTGATATCAGTGGCGGACCCAGGATTTTCACGAAGTGGGTTCAAGATATAAAAATATACCTAATATTATTTATAATTTTTATGAGGCTAACAACATACATATTTGACTATACTAAACAATGTTAATAAATTTGAAAAAAAATTACATTGACTTATGAATGAGACGGTAAATAACAAGATGAACGAAAAACTAGGCTTCAATATAAACTAAGAAGATAAAAGAATATTATGAATGATTTCTCTTCATTCAACAGTTAACAAATAAAAACAAAATATTAAACAAAATAATTATAACCTTAATTTCAAAATTGAATACATAGAAACATACCTAATATTATTTGTAATTTTTTGTTGATTTTAGAATGATAAGGGATTTTTTAGTTGAAGAAATAAAAAATAACCACAATAATCATATATGTATATATAAAGACTAGAATCAAGAGCGAAAAACATACTTGTGCAAGATTTGAGAGATGGGGAGAGTTTTTTTCCTTCAACAAAAAAATATGCTCAAAATTTTGGGGGGAAAAGTAAGAGAGGTTCAAGAAGATTTCAACAAAGAAGAAGATAAAATGATTTTTAGAATTGAAAATAATAGGGATTAGTGCCTTTTTAGTTGAGTTTTGTTTTAAAAAAAAAAAAACTAAAAACAAAAAGGACAAAAGTTATTGACTATTGAACTTTAAATGTAAAAGTAAAAAGTTGTTCTACTTTTTATAGTTCCTAAGTAACTAAAAGGACAAAAGTTACTTAGGACAAAATTGTGTGTGAATGTTTTATATATAAAAAAAACGAATTAAAACTGAAATGTGGCTGTAGGGATTCGATCCCGGGTTGGCTGGGAAAATTGAACCCCCTCAGCCACTGGGCTAAGCTTCAACTTGTGTTAGTGGGTTCAAAATTTAATATATACATATAAAATTTTAAAAACTGATTAAATATACATATATATACAGTGTTATTTTTCAACGAAGTGGGTTCATATGAACCCACTTGAACCACTGTAGGTCCGCCCCTGACTGATATATAGATTTGTTAATGCGTAGTGTACGTAGCCTAACATTCAACCAAGATGATAAATTGGAACATTAATTTTGATAATTCGTTTCATTCTTTTTCTACCTGCAATATGGAAGCACGGTTTCCCTTGGATGAATATGAAATTCTATTTAGAAAATTGTTTATGTTCTAATTTTACCTGATATGGAATCAGAGGCGTATCCAGGATTTCTAGATCGGGACTTCACCATCAAGACCACTCACCGGAACATTTTTGTAATACAAATCATCAACTCTTTAAATCATTGCTTGATAAGCCTTTACAGCTATCTTGCTGAGTAAGAACAGTATATAATAACAAGAGTACATGAATTAGACTATGATTAAACAGAGAGTTAGCTGTCTGGATGGTCACTCAACTTATGATAAATGATAATCATATATAGTCCTTCGAAGATTATCATTTACCTTAAGTTAAGTGACCATCCAAACAACTAACACTCACTTTAATCATAGTTTGAATCATGTAATCTTGTTATTATAGGGCTACATATATTACACTATATCTCCCACCTTTTTTCTTCTTATTATTGTTTTTGTATTATTTGTAGGAGATTTCAAGATTTGCAAAATATTGAGTCAAAGCATGAAGCGCAAGATAATTATTGTTGAAGATTAAAAAAAAAGAAAAAGAGGTTTGCTCCTTATACAAATGACACTTTTTTTAGTTACTACTTTGTAATCTGTGAATTTTATTTTTCATTTTAAATGTGAATCTTAAATTGATAAAATAGTATTCCAACCAGTTCATTCATTTGGAAAACTGGTCAAATATATACCATGAGTGAAGATACCACATAACTAATTAATTTTTCTTTTTCATTTGAGTCTGATTAAATTTAGATTTGCACCCAAAAAGTCCCACATTGGAGGGTAAATTACTCTCCCAAACAAAGGCGACTCTGTACCGAAGGAGACTCAAACTTGAGACCTCTTGGTTAAAGATGAAAGAGTACTTACCGCTTCACCACAACCCTTATTGGTGAATTAACTAATCAACTTAATTGTACTAAAATCAAACTCTAATTAGGCTAAAAGATAATTATTAGCTGGAATTTCTAATAAAATCCAATAAAAGTGATACTTTTGATAACCAGACAATATGATTCTCTTTTATTTTAATGTGACATAAAAAGAAAATTATTATAAAAGTTGAATAATCACCCATGAATTTTAAAACGTGCTTCTATATGTATTTATTAGTTTAACATAAGCCGAGCTAAATTGAAAATTTTCTTTAGCTCATTCATTAAATGTAGTTGACACTACTTTTGTTATATCTCAAAATAGAAATGGTTAAATAATGTATATCTTACCAAATGTGAATACTTAAATCGATAAAAGAAATTGAACCACTAGCTCATTACAAATTATTTTTAGTTTGTAGATTGAAAAAAAAGAAGATTTTATTTCATTTATTCGATGTTGAATTAATCACTTATTCTTAGTAAGATAATTTTTTGGATCTAAGAAAACAAATTAAGTTGAAAAGACATAATGTTAGTTATTTTTTCTGTTAAATCTGATACAACTACTAAAATAATAATGATCTTTAAAACGTGAATCTTTAAAATAAAATAGAGTATTTGTAATAGATAGTCCAGTAAAGTACTAGAGAAGAAATGAACACTACATCACTAAATAAAGAGAAGAAAGAACTTACAACTTGTTGACTTATTTTCAATTCTGAAGAATCCATAAAAAGGATTCGTGTTGGATTGAATTCCATCATCGTCATTGCCATCAACATCCTCTTTTGTGCTTATGTCTTTCATCTTAGCCGCAATAAGTTGACTTGTGTGATTGAATGAGAGGGATCGTTGAAGCGTTAAATTTATAAGAGCGACAAGCGGCTAGGGTTTTTTAAAACTTAGTACAAGCTTTCTTAAATCTAGTTTACTCACAATTAGAGGTGACAATTTTAGCCAATATTTGTATATATCGGCCCATCTAATTAATCCATATTTAAATGAGTTGGATCACTTATATTTTAGTTGGGTAAATATGAGCTTTACTATATATTATTAACCCATAAAATTACGAACAAATATGGATAAAATATGGGTATCTATATACAAACTCACATTTGTAAATAGAAAAAAAATAATTATCGTAAATATGGATAAAATATGGGTATCTATATACAAACTCACATTTGTAAATAGAAAAAAATAATTCTTAAAAATTTAAGAAAAAATATTTTTCATATCAATAAAAACAAACCAGACCATAACCCTACCTACCCCTCGGGTGAGGGATCGAAACCTGGATCAAAGTCAAAAGTTGGTGTCAGGGTTGAGAATCAAGTTTTGGGTATGAAGTTTTGGTCAAGGATGGGACTTAGGTCATGGTCGGGATTCAGGGTCGGGTGAGGATCTAGTGTTAGGTCATGGGGCAGGTTCGTGTTTTGATATTGGGTTCTAAGTCAGGAGAAGGGTCCTAGGTGGGGTATGGATCAATAGATGGATCCCAAGTCAAGATCGGGAGTTGGGAGTCAGGATCAGGTCTTAGTATCTTAATTAGGATTGAGCGCCAAGTCTCAAATCGAGGTTAAATTCGACAGTCAAGACTCGAGTGAGTGTTGACAATTGAGGTCAAGGTAGGGTCCCAAGTCTCTGGTCGAGAATACATTCTCGGGTAAGGAGTTTGGTCTTGTGTCAAGGGTCGAGTCTTGGCTCAGGTTCGGTAGATAGAGTCAAGTCTTGAGTTAGATATCATGTCTCGATTTGAGAGTCGAATTTCAAGTAAGGGTCAAGAATTGAGTCCCATATAAGAATTTGCATTGGGTTCCAGTTTGAGGATTAGGAGTTGGTCTCAGATCCACGTAGGGATTAAGAGTCGATCTCGGATCCAAGTAGGGATTGAGAGTCGGGTCTTGGCTTGGTGTAACACCCCGAAAATTTCTAAGTTAAGACTTGAACCATTCTTCAATTACTTGTAGGGTCATATCGGGTGATTCTTAAATTTTCCATATGTGTACAGGTAAATTCTTTAGTGTGGGAATGATTTTGGATATCAATTAAGGTCACTAGAAACTCCTAGCACAAAGTAGAGTTGAAGGTTTCCTTATCTATTAAGTTTTGATGTAAGATTCTACTTGGGTAAACTTAAAATGACCATATCTCTTAAAGTTATTTGAATCTTCTTTACAACGCCACCAATTTCTCAACAATACGAGGTTTGAGTAAAGTTATGACCATTTAATTAGTAACCTGATACAGTGTTGTAACGCATTAGCCGACGGGAAAACATTAAAAGGGTCATTTTTATCTTTTTACCTCTAAAAAATCCTAAACGAATTTCTTGACTAATTAAAGGCCCAAAACAATCATATTTTCATCCCTTAATCCCTCATTCTCTTCTCTCTCAAACCCTAAGACAAAACCCTAAGGAAAGATCAAAGTAGAAGACTCCATTCAAGATTCTTTCCATCTTTTTCAAGATTCTTCTTCAAGGTAAGTCTTTCTCCAAGAATTCCATTCTTTCCACCTCAAATTCCTCCATACAATTTTGAATCACTAATGAAAAACATAATTCTCAGCCATAGAGATTTCAAGAAACTAAGTCAAGAATCTCAAGAAAGGTTTTCTTGATTTTTCTCCTTCAAGCTAGGGTTTCAAGGATTCTATTGAAGTTCTTTTTCAAGATTCTTCAAGAACCTTGTTCTTTTAGGTATGTAAGGCTATCATAGTGTTGGACAACTTTCAAATCAGTAAAAGAATAATCTAGGATTCTATCCCTAGATTTGAGTATTCTTGAGATGAGTTGATTTTGAGTTCTTGAGGTATGGATTCTTTTTGAAATTCTATTCCTAATTATTGAATTTCTATATGTTATGCATTAAGATTCTTGAGTTGATTTGTTCATGTCTATATTTCAGCATGAACCCTATGAGTTGAGTATTTTTTAGATGAGTAGTATCGTTGAGTTCTCGAGTTCTGAGTACTGAGTTTCCATATTGCTATTAAGATTCCTGAGTTGAGTCGTTCATGCCCATAATTCCTCATGAACCCTATGAATTGAGTTATAAATGTTGAGAAGCCTTCTAAAGTCAACACTTGAGTTTTAAACTGAGTTTTTGAGGAAGTAAAGATGTGTTTTGAGAAAGAGTTTATAAAACATGATTAGTATGACAATCGAGTATGTCATCAATGTTTAAGCATTATGGGATCTAGTTATGCCATCAATGTTTATGCAGTATGACTTCCCAAGTCATCAATAATCATATCACAATATGATTTTGATATATTTTTAAGAAAGATATTTTAAATATGAATTGAGTAAGAGTATAAGGGAACTAAGTTTTCCCAAAGGTATCAGTTTTAAAATTGATAAAAGAGAAACTTTGATTTCTAAATGAGTTATGAGTTTAAAGATATTTCAAGAGCAGTTACCTCTTTTAAGAGGATAGTTTGAGCAATTATCTCAAACAAGGGAATAATATATGTTTTTAAACATTGAGCATGAATATATAATATTGGGAGTAGTATTGATGTCACGCCCCGAGCTACCCCCAAGACGCGGACAAGGGACCTAGGACCACAAGTGATCCCAAGCTAACCCTGCTGGCATAATCATGAGCATACTAAAGATAATAAACTGATGCGGAAGCTAATTCATAAATAAATCTGAAAAGATAGGGAATACCCATATACTGTAACTGAATATATCAAATCTGAGAGTTTAATACAAAAGAAATATCAAACTCAAAACACTAAGCTGAATCTAGCTATGTCTGAAATAAGCCTCTAAACTGACTAGAAATGTTGGGACATGCCCCAACTAGATCTAGCAAAACTGAAACTAAAGACTAAAAGCGATAAAGATAAACATGTCACTAGTCCTCGAAGAATGAGGACTCACCACTGATGCTGCTGAACCGAAGATCGAGAACCGATCTAAGCGTGATCTGGATACTGAGAACCTGAACCTACATCACGAGAAGATGTAGCGCACGTATGCATCAGTACTTGAAAGGTACTGAGCATGCAAGATGGAGTAAAGCTGAAATAACATATAACTGAACAAAGCAATAAAGCAATGAAATAATCTGGACATGATATAGATACTGAAAATACTGAATACTGAGCTAACTGATGCAATGACCAAATTTATAACATGCTGAGACTGAATACTGACTGTACTGAAATATGGTCAATGCAATAGAGTCTGACTGAACTGTGGGAGCTACTAATAACCGACATAAAACCACATGAGCTAAATGTGGAGTCCGATGTATACGCCCCATCGAGAGGACCCAATATACCCTGCCAGAGGTATAGAGGCATGCTGGCGTGATCACTAAACTGATGTTGCCCACTGAGGGGACTTACATCTACGTGGCTCGTAGTTCTGGGACTATATGGGTACGCTGAAACCCTAGTCCAACTCGGTATTATGCTACTCCCAATAGATTAAGTGGTTAAAACATTATGACTGAGTTTCTGTAAATACTGGATAGCTCGAAACTGAACATGCAAACTGAGAATGCAACAATTAATCTGATAATGATGCATTCATAAACTGAGGCATGTAAAACTGAATACTGAAATATCTGACCTAGCATGTGTAATTCAAGAACTAAAGAAATACATAGCTAGGGTTCTGAAATTCATGCAATAAACTGAGCAATAACATGATAATCTGATTTGAAACATTTAAATAACTAATTCATGATGATCTGTTCGAATTCTAGAAACCCTAGGTCTGTTCATAATCATGGAATCAAGAATCTGACTGAATTCTAGGGACCTAATGGGCGAAAGGAACCTACTAGTGAAATCCCACATACCTGGTGACAAATTCCACAGAGAAATCTTTCGATTTCGGGGCTGGAACTGAAGGAACCTTGTTGCGTTTTTGAACTAGGGTTCTTGACCTTTTTCTCCTTTCTTGCTTCTAATTTTCTAAGTTTTGATTAATGAATTTGACTTAGGTAAGTTCTAGTTATGTTTCTAGGTGTAAACTAATTAAAACCTTATGATTTAGGGTCTAAACGACGTATCTTAGGGGTTAAACGAAATAGGAAAAGACCAAAGGACCCCTGAATTAACTGCTGTCGGAGTGACCTACGGGCCGTAGGTCAATCTACGGTCCGTAGATTGCGTCTGTAAGTCAAGCCTGCTCGACAGGCCTTCACTAAAACGAGCATAACTTTCTACTCGGAGGTCGAAATTTAGAAAACTTGGTGGCGTTGGAAAGATAATTCAATTATCTATCTAACAATATGTCATGGGACACATAATTCATTTTTTGCTAAGAGTTATGACCATCTGAAGTTGACCCATCAGAATTTTCAGTTAACTGGTTGCTAACCTTCGATCTACGGTCAGACCTACGGACCGTGGATCAAACAACGGTCCATACTGGTCAACCATAGTTCGTGTCAGAGGCTGGGTAAAGGAGGTCTTGATCCACGGACACAGACCACGGACCGTGGTCTGATCTACGGACCGTGGGTCTGTCCGTGGGTCAAGACTTCGCCAATTTTTTTTTCTGAGCTGGGTGGGGAGGGGTTGCAGTGGCGAACCACGGACCACCATCACGGACCGTGGTCTGGCCTACGGTCCGTGGATGGTGACTGTAAGTTGCACCTGCAACTTCTCAAAATCTGCATTTTTGTCAATTTTGAATACGGGGTGTTACATTATCTCCCCCTTGGGACCATTCGTCCTCGAATGAAGACTAAACTAGCTGAAATAGAGGGAGAGGGCTGCAATCCCTACCACTGAACACTGAGAACTGAATTTCTGACTGAACTGAGTTCCAAGGACATGCAAATACGCTGAAAATGCAAGTACAAACTGAAGGAACATGATTCTAAGACTGAATTTTCGCATGAATGACTGAAAAACTGAAGAGGAACTATTACCTCAAGGTGGAATGGAATCGGAAGGAAAGAGGTGAGGATACTTGGACTTCATGGCTGCTTCTGCTTCCTAAGTAGCTCCCTCTACTGAGTGACTCCTCCACAAAACCTTGACTGAAGCGACTTCTTTATTTCTCAACCTTTTAACCTGACGATCGAGAATTTCAACAGGTACATCCTCATAAGAAAGGCTATATTTCACGGCCACACTCTCTAATGGCACTATGGATGCTGTATCACCCACACACTTCTTCAAAAGAGAAATGTGAAAGACTGGATGCACTGCTGCTAAATCTGCTGGCAACTCTAACTCATAAGCCACTTTACCAATCCTTTTCAAGATCCTATAAGGGCCTACATATCTGGGACTGAGCTTTCCTTTCTTGCCAAATCTCATCACTCCCTTCATGGGTGACACTTTCAGGAAAACCCAATCATCAACTTGGAACTCTAGTTCCCTTCTTCTCACATCTGCATAAGACTTCTGGCGACTCTGAGCAGTCTTAAGTCTATCTCTAATGAGTTGCACTTTCTCCATAGCATCAAGGACCGAATCTGGTCCTATCAAGGCTGCTTCACCTACTTCAAACCAACCAACTGGAGATCTACATCTACGCCCATA
>NC_064285.1:60487907-60529811 GCF_019186545.1 Solanum stenotomum | reverse complement strand
AACCCTAGTCCAACTCGGTATTATGCTACTCCCAATAGATTAAGTGGTTAACACATTATGACTGAGTTTCTGTAAATACTGGATAGCTTGAAACTGAACATGCAAACTGAGAATGCAACAATTAATCTGATAATGATGCATTCATAAACTGAGGCATGTAAAACTGAATATTGAAATATCTGACCTAGCATGTGTAATTCAAGAACTAAAGAAATACATAGCTAGGGTTCTGAAATTCATGCGATAAACTGAGCAATAACATGATAATCTGATTTGAAACATTTAAATAACTAATTCATGATGATCTGTTCAAATTCTAGAAACCCTAGGTCTGTTCATAATCATGGAATCAAGAATCTGACTGAATTCTAGGGACCTAATGGGCGAAAGGAACCCACTAGTGAAATCCCACATACCTGGTGACGAAATCCACGGAGAACTATTTCAATTTCTGGGCTGGAACTGAAGGAACCTTGCTGCGTTCTTGAACTAGGGTTCTTGACCTTTTTCTCCTTTCTTGCTTCTAATTTTCTAAGTTTTGATTAATGAATTTGACTTAGGTAAGTTCTAGTTATGTTTCTAGGTTTAAACTAATTAAAACCTCATGATTTAGGGTCTAAATGACGTATCTTAGGGGTTAAATGAAATAGGAAAAGACCAAAGGACCCCTGAATTAACTGCTGTCGGAGTGACCTACGGATTGGACCTACGGGCCGTAGGTCAATCTACGGTCCGTAGATTGCGTCCGTAAGTCAAGCCTGCTCGACACACCTTCACTAAAACGAGCATAACTTTTTACTCGGAGGTCGGAATTTAGAAAACTTGGTGGCGTTGGAAAGATAATTCAATTATATATCTAACCATAGGTCATGAGACACATAATTCATTTTTTGCTAAGAGTTATGACCATCTGAAGTTGACCCATCAGAATTTTCAGCTAACTGGCTGCTAACCTTCGATCTACGGTCAGACCTACGGACCGTGGATCGAATGACGGTCCGTGCTGGTCAACCTTAGTTCGTGTCAGAGGCTGGGTAAAGGAGTTCTTGATCCACGGACACAGACCACGGACCGTGGTCTGATCTACGGACCGTGGGTCTGTCCGTGGGTCGAGACTTCGCCAATTTTTTTTTCTGAGCTGGGTGGGGAGGGGTTGCAATGGCGAACCATGGACCACCAGCACGGGCCGTGGTCTGGCCTACGGTCCGTGGATGGTGATCGTAAGTTGCACCTGCAACTTCTCAGAATCTACATTTTTGTCTATTTTGAATATGGGGTGTTACAATTGAGCACCGATATGAGGATGAGTTCAGACAACTCATACACCTCATAAACCATGTATGCCAACATGGGTAAAAGATCATACTTTTTAGAGGACTCATTTTTGCTCTCAAGCATAGCTTAGTGGATCCACTTAGTTAAGGTGTCCTATATACTGACTAGGTATAGGACGATTCTGGCAGCGTGGACGAAACACTGTATCATCATGTAGCTCATAGTGATGGTTTTTAGTTAGAGAATCTCGCAATAGAGTTACAGTGCATTTTTATATATCACTTATTATGTTGAGTTCAAAGATGAGAAAGTATTTTGTAAAGCATAAAATGATTTAACTTCTTTATTTCTTTACATTCAGCTTAAGTACATTGTTATCTATTGCAGTCATTTCTTTCGGTTATTTGTTATTAGTTATATTACATACTTGTACATTCAATGTATTAATGTCATTCGACTTGCATCTTTTAATGATGCATCATCCGTTCGTCTAGTTATGAGTGGGACATCCTTGCTTTCGGAGTACTCCAGTTTTATGAGTTATTAGTAGTAGTTCTTTTGAGGAGTTATGGGTCTTGTCCCAACACTCATCTTTGTATATTAGAGGCTTCATAGATAGACAATTTTGGAGAGTCTTTCAGTTTTCAAATGTTTTATTTAAACTTATGACAACGAAGTTTTGAGATTTAGTAGGTTGTTTTTAAATGTTTCTTTCAATTTGATGCTTATCTATGCTTGAGTTAGTCTTCCGTTTGTAGTCATCCAGGATCAGGGTTCGCTTAGGAACCAAATGGTTCTCGAGTGTCGTCCACGTCCAGGGTGTAAGCTCGGGTTGTGACAAACTCGGTATCAGAGCAAAGAGTTCAAGTGTCTTAGAGTGTCTATGAAGTCGTGACTGTAGGAACTTATTTATGGTTGTGAGGGTCCCACTTCTATAAATGAGGGACTATAGACATTTAAGAAAAATTTCCCTTCTTTCATACTCTAAATCGTGCAATAGAATTGTGTCTTAGGGAACATATTCAAACTCGTGCGTTTCTCTAATTCATTCGACTACCCCCATACTCAAGGTAGTTGAAAAGCAAAGCCCAAATCCTTATCGATGAGTTACTATAAGCAAAAGTGTTCAGAAAGTCATGAGATTTCAAAAGGGATTATGAGAAGCCTATGAGTGAGCCTAAGTGTTGAGATTCAAAAGAATGCACTCTTATTCATGTGAATTGTGTGTTCAAGCTAGAGGCGAGATGTATTCCCAAACTCTTTTCTCTAAACCTTATTTAGTTGAGACCCTTATGAGGAAGTGTATCTTTGCACTTGGATTGCAATTTTCACCTGAAGGATAGTATGAGTTGCGATGTTATGAGTAAGTAGTAGTAGAAGTGCTAGCGTCAGAAGTATACATTTAAAGGTGTAGTAACCTAATAAATGGGGGATAGTTATTGAGTAGAGCATGTAAGTTGTAGCCATGTACCTAGTAAGTCATTAATGATGAGTTTTCCTTTATGTGTAGACTAAGGAATAATAATTTTGTGTGGAGTTCATGATAGATGATAGATGAATAGTTACTAGTTAGGATGGTTAGAGTATACTTTAACCAGAAAGGAGTTTATGATGATGTGTCATTATGTTAGTAAGGACCAAGTGTAGGTGCTGGATAGAAAAACATGAGTATTCATGAGGTGATAGATCTAAGCTAGAGTTATGATTTTTGAGGGAGTCTCACGACCCGATTTCTCAAGTCATGATGACACCTACTATAACCCACCAGTAGGTAAGCCAACCCGTAACCCGGAACAACAAGTAATAGGTTTGAGGGTAGAAACTAAACAAAAGTAGGCAAATAACAATATAAACATGCGGAAGCAAACCAAAAACATATATACAAATAAAGATCCCTCCCAGAACCTGGAAGTCACTAGTACAGAGTTACTAACAAAATGAGTACAAGTCCCAAAAGTGGACAACAGAGACTGGACTGTCTCGAAAGGAAAAAGACAAGTCTATATATACAGATGGAGACTGAAATAGTACAAAACACCGTGTGCTCACCCCCGTCTCCGGATCAGACTGCTCCAAGCTCGATCAACGCTGGCTACTAGTGCCTGGACCTACATCACGAAATAGATGCAGAGCGTAGCATGAGTACCAAAACAACAGGTACCCAGTAGGCATCATAGGCCGACTAAACTTGAAAAGTAAAGGCAATATGAAAAGAAGGAATACACAAACCGAGGCTAAGAACAAAAATCTAACTAACAAAGGAATGCACACGAGTGTAGAAAGAACTAGCTGAAGCAATCTATAAGCTAACTACACCTAACTGGACCCCCATAAGCCCAGAAGGTACACTCGTGCGCAAGTTAAATAAAAACCCGAACGGACCCCCATAAGCCCGACGAGTACACAAAATAACTATAACTAAAGAGAATTGCATATGAGCACCCAAGAACGGAGAACACGAATCAGAACCTCAACCCCAATTAGTAAAATCTGACAGTACGGAGGCCGGACCTCGAACCGAATGCTCACCCGAAGTACCTAAGTAACCAATCACAAGTATCAAGTATCTGAGGCCGGAACTCTAATAGGATGCTCTATATAAGTATCTGAGCAATAGAGGCTGGAACTCTAACCGGATGCTCTATATAAATATCTGGGCAATAGAGGCTGAAACTCTAACTGGATGCTCTATATAAATATCTGGGCAATAGAGGCCGGAACTCTAACCGAATGCTCTATATAAGTATCTGGGCAATAGGGGTCGGAACTCTAACCGGATGCTCTATATAAGTATCTGGGCAATAGAGGCCGGAACTCTAACTGGATGCTCTATATAAGTAGCTGGGCAATAGAGGCCGGAACTCTAACCGGATGCTCTATAAAGGTGCTAATGTAGCTGCTGAAAGAGTCCCAATTGATCTATTCTCATAAATGTCTGTGGATCGCCGTCCACACCTAGCCAATCAATGTAAGTCCTTGGAACCGAATCGAAAATCAAATTCAAATCGCGAAGCAGAACTAGTGTCGCCGACGTAACTTTTGAAGCTGTAACATCGGGGAAATAAGGATAACTATCATCGGAGCAAACGTATCGCGTAGCTAAGGCCCAAACTATCAGGCTCAAGTCTGCTACACCAGTCTATAGGGATCTAAGCCGGCCGAGCGGCGTCGGAGCGAAACTAAGGCCTATTGGATCCGAATCATGTATTTCTAAGGCAAGCCCTAGTCAAACCTAAACTAAGGCCCAACATGCTTCAAATAAACAATAATTAAGCATGAAAGCATTCCACATAGCGAGGAGGGTCCATTAATAACACAAAGCATGCTCACAGTTACCCGATAATTCCCGAAATAGGCCGAAAACATGATTTCTTAACACCTATGCAAGTTTCAATAACTACCCAACCCAAATCCCAACTAATCAACGTGCATTCACATTCTCGAGCTCAATCTAATAGAGGGAAACCGTAGCCTACCTGTAGGCCGATCACACGCGCTCCAAAATCACTTCTCCAGAGCTTTCCCTTTCCGAACAGTCTAGAAACGCTACCCCGCTATCAAAAATAGAGTCACAACGTTAATACGGTCGTTTAGACACCAAAATCACAACAAACGGAGATGGGTCAATTTTGGAGTCAAAACGGGAATCATGGGACCCGCGCTGAAAATTTCGGAATTACCCCAAAAGTAGATTCTTAACAGCTCCCCGAACTTGTATTCCATGATGGGACACAATTCGGGGCTCAGAAATAACACAGTACCAACATACAATCAAAACCCAAATTTTCCTCAAGAACTAAAGGAATAGGACAGTAGCTAATTCAACATATTTACCAAAAACGGGCGGTCTACAGTAAACTCTGACCACACCACAATGTTCTACTCTAAAAACCACTCAAGATAGCCTCAAAAATCATTGAAATCAGACCTAAAATGGCTGAGAAAACAAGTCTCAAAAATTTCCAAAATTAAGCTCATAAAAAGGGTGCGGTAGCAGGTATTTTTTGAAAATTACCTCAAACGGGGACTCCAAATCACTATCCGAGCTCATCAACACGTTGTCCTCGAAAAATCTCACAACTTTGCCTTTTGAATCGCCCAAATCAGTTGAGAGATGAGAGAGTTATGAGGGTTTGAAGTTTTAGAAAATGTTGCTGATAAATCTGCATTTATAGCAGATTTTCTGCAACTTTTTTTTTTTTCCAAAATTAGAAACTCCGACAGGGTGCTCCGATCTCGTTCGGAACCCCGTGCACGCAAACGAGATATGCAACCATACCAAATTCGATATTTCAGACTCAACGGCACAGTCGAAATTTCCATCAAAGGTCATTTCGATAAAAAGTGGGTACCACTTCCAAAAGCCATTTTAAGTCAAAATCCACAAAAGGGCTCGGAAAGATATCGAAAACCTCCAGACACAAAAGAAGGGTCAATCTAGACCAAACTTGACATTTCGAAGCTAACCGCGCTGTCGGAATTTTCATCTGAGCGCGTTTTCCAAGAATGTTGACCAAAGTCAACCTTATGTCAAATTTCTAAGGCTAAAACGCCTAATGATCCAAACTCACATCGAAGGCTTCGATACTCGTTCCAACTATGCAACTAGCCTAATTTGGCCATTCCGGAGCTGATAGAACCATCAGAATTCTATTCTGAGGTCGTCTTCTTGAACTTTTGATCGAAAAGGATCGTTCAAGGTTTTTAAGCTCCAAAACACAAAAACTCACACCAAGACCAAACGAACGACTAGGTGACTGAACTGTCAGTCCCAGCAAGTCATAAATGATTTGGAGTCGCTATAGGAACGATCTAAACGATACACAGAAGGCAAGACACAGAAATGACCAAGAGGGTCATTACAGGGAGAGCCCATAATATTCAAAAGTGTTATAGAACTATTTAGACAATGATGTATAGTGAATGAGTAAATAGTACTTAAGTTGTGAAGTGGAAGGTCGCATTTCCATAAAGAGTAAATTGGCAGTTTATCATCCACTCTCCACAATTTTTTTGTTTGATATTTATGTTTGAGTAAAAATTAAAATAGTAAATTATTATAGTCTTAATGGGTTGTCAGTTGATTCAATAACCCAATATTAAAAAATCAATATCGAATTGATTTTTTTTTATAAAACCATTAGATAACCACCAATAACCCAATAATAATAAACCAATAACACTTTTTCGGTTTGGTTTATCGGTCGGTTTGGTTTTTGCACACCACTAGTATATAATGTTTTTTGTAATAATAGGGAGGGGGAAGGTAAGAAAAAAGTTAGGGGATTTATTTTAGGGCTAGTTTCAAATATATATATATATATATATATAATAAAGTAATTAGTTTACAATAAATATAGTCAAATTCTATTTACATAAAAAAAAGCCAAAAATTGTATGAACTATACAGACTATAAAATATAATTAACCAACAATCATATAATGTATACGCTGACTATATAATATAACTACATATACATGTGATATACACTGACTATACACTATGATACACTAAAAAAACTAAATATAGTTTAACTATACATGAAGTATACATTGACTCCCAAGGCTGACTTATCGGTAACATGAAACATATCCCATACGATCACATACGAGCCACACCTGAGGTCAACTCACATTTCAAGTAACCCGGACCACACAAGGATCCAACATGCAACAATCACGTTATGTTGAAGTAAATCCGGTCCACTCATGAAACAATAAACACATACTTGGTCCTCTCATGAAATACAAACTTAAGTTGTTAGTGTAACGATGTGGAACCAGAGCCATCCATAGTTAGTACCAACGTGGTACACGAGCCATTTGTATAGTTAGTGTACTAGTGTGGTATCCGAGCTAGCTATATGTGAATATTCTTGTACTAGACGTGGTACTTGAGCCAATCGTTAGTATATACCAGACTTGGTATCAGAGCCAACCATAAGTATATCTTCTACTAGGCGTGGTACTTGAGTCAAGTCATCAAGCACAAACAATCATTCACAATAAAATAAACACCATGAATAATAACACTTAAAACCACAAGTCAAACAACCTATTCATTACATGAGATTATCAACATATTGTCATAACATATGGTTCCCTATGATCTCCTCTTTAGTCATACACAAGTGTCAACATGCAATAAACATGCACCCCTATCCATTGGACCAGATAAACCATCCTTCACAAGAAACTCATATTAATAATCAAGAACTAGAGAATTATCCCCTAACCATCATCTTGTTTCCCACCTTAACAACAAATGAACAACAACTTATAATCATTCAGACTCTGTGCCCAAAGGCCTATGCATGCAATTCCAAACATCTACAAGATATAATACAGTAAAAGTAGATTTAACTACTTAGAGTAAAGAAGCCTAGCCTACTTGGGCGCCAAGCATATGATGAGGTTGACTAAAGTAAACAACTTAAGTAAATGAACTTGGATTCATGATTCAAAGGTTCTGGAAAGGTTTGTTTGATGTTACGGACTAGTTTGCAAATATTGGCTAGTTTTTAAGGTGGTTCGAGCATATTTGAAATGCATACTGCATAAATAATATTCTTAGAGAAAAATAAAAAACTTGATTGATCGTTAATTTCGCACGTTGGTGATCAAAACTGTAATTCAACCACATGATTAGGTTCATATTATTTTATGTGGCTCATAGAAACTAATTTCGTCCAATTATGAGTTCGTTTGATATGTTTTAGACAATTTTAAAGTATTTTAACATTTGAAGATTTTTAGCTGGCATTCGATGCATAGCGGATGTTTTACAGAATTACAACATATTTTCCATACCTAAATTCAGAGAGGCGCGATTGACATCTGGTTCCTCACTTAACCAAATGAATGACTAAAACCAAACCAAATAACTTATATGAAAACACTAACATGCAAGCATACATGTAATGCCCCAACAATGGAAACGTCAATACGAAATAATATATAAAATATGTAAGTTGATAAAATAACTGAAACAACATATTATAATTCAAAATCATACTACCCCGGACATAACCTCAACAGAACCAGCAACAACCTAAAATAGTCTTATATGTCCTTAAGGGTGTACATAAGTTGGTTTGATTGAGTTTTTTTAATTGAAAAAAATTACTAAACAATTATTTTTGTGTTAAATCTAAAAATCAAATTAAACTAACATAAAATCATTTTTTTTCTATTTTGATTTTAATCGGTTCTTTCGATTTTTTTAATTTTTCAATTTTTTTAATAATTATACAATGATTGAAAAAGAGATCAAATATATTTTCACTTACTTGTGTGATAGGCTAGAACTTCAAAACGTTAAATGAATAAGAATCTTCAAAAAGACTGTAAAATCACATGAGTAGAAAATACTTTCATTGAAATATCAACATTCAATAGGTAAAATTCATAAGATTAAAGGTTGTAATCTATTAATTTTTCTTTTCTTTTTGAGTGTGAATCTTAAATTGATAAAATAGTACTCTAAGGACGGTTTGCTTGGTGAAATAAGGAATAACAATTCGAGATAAAATGTCTTTATTTTATTAACATTATTTAATTCATTTGGAAAATTGGGTCAAAAATGTACTATGAGTAAATACACAAATTAATTATTTAACTTAATTGTACTAACATCAAACACTAATTAGGCTACAAGATAATTTGTAGGTTGAATTTTAAATAAAATCCAATCAAAGTAATACTTTTGATAACCCCATTGAATAACTAATCTTTTATCTCGAATTGTTATCCCTGCCCCACCAAGCAAGTGACCCTTGGATTACTATTTTATCAGCTTAAGATTCACACACAAAAAAAATTCACAAATTACGAAGTAATAAAAAAAAATTGTCATTTCAAATAAGGAGCCAATCTCTCTTCTCTCTCTTTTCTTTTTTCATCTTCGACATCAGTTCTTGTGTGCTTCGTGCTCGACTATGTCTTTTGCAAAACTTGGAATACCCTAAAATGTTGTAGGAGATTTCAAGATTTGCAAAAGATTGAGTCAAGCATGAAGCGCAAGAGAACTATTATTGAAGATGAAAAAGAGACTTACTCCTTGTACAAATGATGAAATGATACATTTTTTTTACTATTTTATAATCTGTGAATTTATTTTTCTTTTTGTGTGTGAATTTTAAATTAATAGTATTATGAGGATCATTTTCTTAGTGGAACAAGCAATAACATTTCGAGATACTCTTTAATTTATTGACATTGTTTAATTCATTTGGAAAATTGGTCAAATATATACAATGAGTAAAAACACTAATTAACTAACTAACCTTTTTTTTCACGTGTTAGGTATCGATATTAGAGCCTGACTAAATCTAGATTTGTTCCCCAGGAAGCCTCATATTTTTTTTGGTTTCAGGGGGGGGGGGGGGGGGGGGGGNGGGGGTTAAAGTACTCCGTAACAAAAGGGACTCCATACTTAAGGGGACTCAAACCCAAGAGTCCGAGACCTTTTGGTTATGAATAAAGGAGGATTTACCACTCCACCGCAACCCTTATTGGTTAATTCACTAATTAACTTAATTGTACTAAAATCAAACTCTAATTAGGCTACAAGATAATTTTTAGGTGGAATTTTAAATAAAATCCAATCAAAGTGATACTTTTGATATCCAGGCGATATGATTTTTTTTAATGTAACATAAAAAAAAAGAAAAATAACTTTTCTGTTATAAAAGTTGAATAATCACCCTTGAATTTTTAGACTTGCTTCTATATGTATCTATCAGTTTCACATAGGCTGAGTGAGCTAAATTGAAAAAAAATTCTTCAGCTCATTCATTAAATGTAGATGATACAGTACTATTTTTGTTATATCTCAAGATAGAAATGGTTTAATAATATATGTCTTATCAAATGTGAATACTTAAATCTGTAAAAAGAAATTGAACCACTCATTACAAATTATTTTTAGTTTGCATATTGAAAAATTAGATTTTATTTCATTTATTCGATGTTGAATTAATCACTTACTTTTAGTAAGAATTTTTTTGGATCTAAGAAAAAAATTAATAAGAGACATAATATTAGTTATTTTCTCTTAAATCCGATACAACTACTAAAACAAGAATGATCTTTAAAAGATGAATCTGTTAAATAAAATAGAGTATTTGTAAGAGATAGTCCACTAAAACACCGTGGAAGAAATGAACCGTACATCATCAAATAAAGAAAAGAAAGAACTTACAACTTGTTGACTTAATTCTGATGAATCGACGAAAAGGATTCATGTTGTAATTGAATTTCATCATTGTCATCGTCATCAATGTCCTCTTCAGTGTTTTGAATGTCTTTCATCCCCGCCGCAATAGGCTGAGTAGTGTTTTGAATGTCTTTCATATCCGTCACAATAGGTTGAGTTGTCTGATTGAATGAGAGGGATTGTTGAAGCATTATATTTATAAGAGCGGCAAACGGCTAGGGTTTTTTAAAACTTAGTACAAACTTTTTATATAAATCTAATTTGCTCACAACTAGAGGTGGCAATTTGAGCCAATATTTGTAAATCGGCCCATCTAAGGTGTCAATTATAGCTGATATTTGTAAATCGGTCCATCTAATTAAATCCATTTTAAATGAGTTGGACCACTTATATTTTCGTTGGGTAAATATGAGCTTCCGTATATTATTGACTCATAAATTATGAACGAATATGGGATAAAATATGGGTATCTATATACAAATTCACATTTGTAATAGAAAAAAATTCCTTAAAAATTTAAGATTTTTTTTTTCAGATCCATAAAAACAAACCAACATATCCCTCATGCCCCCCTCTCACATTATCTACCCACCCCTACCCTCCTACCTCCATCTACTCCAACCACCATACCATACCGCTACCTGCCTCTCAGGTGAAGGATCGAAACCTGAATCAGAGTCAAAATTTGGTATCAGAGTCGAGAATCAGGTCTTGGTATATGAAGTTGTGGTCAAGGATGGGAGTTAGGTCATAGGTCAGGATTCAAGGTCGGGGTCAGGATTTAGTGTTAGGTCATGGGCGGGTTCGTGGTTCGATATTGGGTTCTGAGTTAGGAGTAGGGTCCTAGGTGGGGTATGGATCACTAGACGGATCTTGGGTGAAGATCAAGAGTCGGAGTCAGGTCTTTGTATCTTAATTGAGATTAAGAGTCAACTCTTGAATCGAGGTTGAAATTGAGAATCAGGAATCGAGTAAGATTTGAGGTCAAGGCAGGTCCCAAGTCCCTTGGGTAGAATTTATTCTCGGGTCAGAAGTTTGGTATCGCATCAAGAGTCGAATCTTGGCTCAGGTTCGGTATCTACAGTTGAGTCTTGAGTCGAATCTCATGTCTCGATTTGAGAGTCAAATTTTGAGTTAGGGTCTAGAATTGAGTCCCAAATAAGAATTTGCATTGGGTTCCAATTCGGGGATTGGCCGGAGTCGGTCTTGGATCCAACTAGGGATTGAGAGCGGGTCTTGGGTCGGTTGTCGAATCATGGGTCAAGGTTTGGATTAAGAGTCTTGGGTCGGGTTAGATGGTGAGTTTGAAAGAAAATTTAAGAAAGTAATTTTTATCTTTATGTGGGAAAGTCATTCTTTTAAAATTGGAGAACAATAAGTCCATTTAGATATTATCATCCAAAACATTTAAGCAAACCAAATATGAGAAAATTGGAAAATAGTTTATTTATACAAAACACATCCTTGAAATATTTTTTTTATTGAAGCTGATTAATTAACTCAGATAAATGTTTAATTTTTTATTTTTATTTTAGGAGATTAAAGTGAGCGAAAATCATTTTACTCAATCCATTTCTTTACCCATGTATACAAATTACAATGAGGGATTACAATGCAATTCCTTTAGCTCAATTCATTTTAAATCTGATCCAATTCATGCCCATTTTCCCCCACAACCTCACTTTCAAAATTTACTAGATTTTATTATATCTAGAACTTCCCAATAATATTGGGAAAAAATTAGATTGAAATACCTCATACAACTATTATCTATATTGATAAAAGAGCAATGTACTCAACTATAGATTATTGCTATGAAATCTGAAATAGATTCTATTTACTCAAATCAAGTTTGGAATCTTGTAGAACCACCTATGAAAGTCAAATCAATTGGCTATAAATGGATCTATAAGAAAAAGAGAGGAGTGGGTGGTAAAGTGCAAACTTTTAAGGCTAGGCTTGTTGCGAAAGGGTTCACTCAAAAAGAAGGAATTGATTATGAGAAGACCTTTTCGCCAGTAGCCATACTTAAAATCATAAGGATTCTCTTATCCATTGCTACTCATTATATTATGAAATTTTACAAATGGATGTTAAGACGACTTTTCTTAATGGGAGTCTTGATGAGTGCATCTATATGACACAACTAGAGGGTTTCATGAAAAGTGGCAATGAACACATTCTGTAAACTTAAAAAAATCATTTATGGCTTGAAACAAACATCTAGGGCATAATATACTTGTTTTGACAATTTGGTTTTGATCAATGTGAAAATGAGTCATGTTGTAACTATCGGGTTCCGTCGTTATAGAATAGCCAACGGGGAAATTTTTTGGATCGAAAAACTTTTTCGTAGTAACTTGAAATTTCTCAACCTAGTCCAGATTTGGACTAAATCGGAGTCATTAAGGTGTAGGGAAATAAGGTAACAACCGGGTGACTTATTTATGATTTTGATTACATGAGTAGTTAGATAAGTCGTTAAGGATCCCCTACGACTTTACAGAATTGAATTCAGGTGAGTAGAACTCCCGGAATCGATCTTAGCGTGAACGGTATTTTCTGAGCGTCGTTGATTAAAGGTGTGTTGTGAAATGGGGGTCTTGGAATTATTAAAATAGCGTACTGGTTTTGTGCAAGCCGCTGGGGCGGGATTTCTGCCGCCATGGCTGGGACACTGTAGCAGGGTGAGGACCGACGTGGCGGTTCGATGTGACTTAAGGTCATAAATAAACCTCAAAACGTCTTTATTTTGCACTTTTCGATTTTTAAAACTAAGGAACGAACCCCAAGTGATTCTTGATAGTTTTTCACCATTCTTGAGGATAAAGGTAAGCTTTTCACTCCCTGAATCCATTTTTCAATTTGTAGAACGTAATAAAATGGGTAATTATCGATGGGGGAGGGTTTTGATCTATATTATTTTATGGTGGGAACAACCCTATTTTGGGTGCTTGGGATCATGAGAATAATCTAGGGTTCATAGAATTATTAGCAATTCGGGTAATTAGTGATTTTTTATTGATTCCCGTATTGTATTGATTGTTTGTAGACCAAGAACAAGCAGAACGAATTCGGAAAGGGAAGGATCAAGTTTCTTAGGTTTCAAGCTTGTTTCGAGGTAAGTGATGGTTGTGATTCTATGATTGTGTGATGTATGCTTGTTCTTGTTTTATTATGAAACATGTATGTATGCGAATATTGCATTATTGATCACACTTGTTGTAAATGAGATAGATGAATAACTATATGCCATGAATCACTTCTTGATTGTATGATTATTGAGAATGTACTTGTGATTGTGATTGTGGTGTGTTGATTGGATCAGATACCGCGTTCTGGTATACTAATTGGGATCGGTTGCCACGTTTCGGCATAAACATTGGGTCGGGTACCACGTTCCGATATGCTAACAGTTTGGGTTTGGGTTCCATGAGAGGACCACTGACTTGTTATAAATGTATATTGTTGAGCATGTAATAATTGATATTGTATATGTTCGGTATGTTGCATGTTTGTAATGTTGTATTGACTTGCTTATGTTACACTTAGTGGGATAGCTGCATGATCCTACTAGTACACTGTGGTTGTGTACTAATACTATACTTGCTCTTTCTTTGTTGAGTACAGGGCATCTTCAAGCAGCTATTGACAGACCTCGCATAGAAGATCAGTGATCATCGTTCGAATTCAAGGGTGAGCCAGTTCTTCCAGGCTGCCAAGAGTTCTCCTTTCGTCTATGTCCACATTTCGGACTTAAGACTTTTCTAGCTAGTTATTAGTTGTTAGTTTGGGGTTGTGACCCTTCTTGTTTAGACTTTGGTTCGTTGTTAGATGTTTTGGTACATTGACTTTCAGGTTCTAGGTGTATTCTTCTGCATTTGTTTAGTTGATAGACTTTTGTTTGGAGTTTATGGGAACTCCCTATTTCTTTCTGTAGTATTTAACTTGTTTCGTATCCTTAAATGCTTTAGTTTTGGTTTTAGTTGCTTGGTTTGGATTGTAGTAGTGGTTCTCCAACTGGAGGGTTAGTGTGAGTGTCAATCACGATGGTCTGGGTCGTGACACATGCATTTACAAAAGGTGGGATGGAGACAAAGTAGCATTTCTGATTCCGTACGCAGATGATATCTTGAATAGGAAATAATGTGAGCATGTTGAATTCAATTAAGGAGTGATTGTCCTCACGCTTTGATATGAAGGGCTTTGGTGAAGCGGATCATATCCATGGGATTAAGCTCATGTGAGATTGCAAATGAAGGATGTTAGGCTTATCTCAAGCACTTTATATCAACACTATTCTTGCAAGGTTTAACATGCAAAATTCCAAAAGGGATTTTTTCCTTTTAGGCATGAAATTCTGGAATAGCTCTAACCCTGCATGCAACTTCAATTCTGTTTGACATGTCCTCATATAATCTCTGACGTATTAAGAAAAAATGTTGGCTATCAAACCTTAGCTATAAGATTTATACATGAAATTTAGAACAGATTAATGATAAGTAATAACTAGAACAGAATCCTGAAAGAATCAATAGTGCTTATTACATACAAAACCATTAGAATAAAAGGCACAAGTTTGTTCACTCCTACAGTAATTTTGCACACGATGGACAACTTATTAATTGAAATGATTGGATTAATACTTCTTATAGAAAGGGCACTAAGTTCTCAACTTTTCAGATGTTGAATTATCATTGTTAGAGTGAGGTAGAGTCCCACATTGGTTGGTTGAGGAATGAACTAGTGGTTTGCTTATTTGGACTTGCACAATCCTCTGCTTGTGAGCTAGTTTTTGAGGTTGAGTTACTCATATGTACAATTTACATGGTATTAGAGTCAATCCTTTACTCATGAGCTAGCTTTAGACTATTTTATTATCAGTATTGAGATGTGCACGCTTCAATTTATACTATAGTACCAGGCCTAGAGTACAAAAGGAATGCAGTAAAGAACTTATGTAAACAATAGTGAAGACGAGGAGTTTTACGTGGAAACCTCCTTGCTCAAGGGAGTAAAACCACAACCTATCACACAGGATTTTTAACTGTTTTCACTAATCACAAGCAAAAGTGAATACATACTTCAAATACACCACATGAGATTAAACTCTTAATCTCACCACAAGTAATAACTCTAGTACTTAACTGAGCCAAAGCAATACATCCATTGCCCACTATATTAACTAACTCTAATTAATATAGACTTCAACTGATAAGACACACAGTTAACTCTAACTATGTTCCTACACTCTGCAACAAGAAAAAGTTTGATACATTTCTTTATAGATGAGAAACGAATATTACAATTTTAGCACAATGCAAGCAATTAAAACATCAACACTCCAGGATTGCTTTTGATAGCTCTATCAGGTCCCTTGTCGTGTGAGTTCTTAAAGCTTGAGTTCTTGAAAGACAAAAATCACATTTTTATGAATGAATCTTTTGTTGTTTGTTTTGTTGAATATATCAATCACCAACAAGAATTATTATCCGCTGAACAAACAACCTTGTCCATCCCTATTGAAAAAGTACACTGCCCTTCTCACCAACCAGTTGACAGAACATCTTTACATATGTTCACCATATTGAACTTGGACGAGGGCAACTCTGCCTAGGATCGGGTCCCAGCATTTGTGAGGATCATCAAAACACCTGAAATACTACACTCAAACTTCATTCTAGCAGAAGAGAAGATCGAAACTACTCCCTCCATAGCATTTTGTATTGTGGTGTTTGATTGAGGACAAAGTTTTTTTTTTTAAAAAAAAGAAAGACTTTTAAAACGTACCATAAGACGTGCGCTTTAAATATAAAAAATATCACATGAAACGGAAGGAGCTAGTACCTTTATTTAAAGAAAAATTGCATCAGATTGATCTGACAAAGATAGAGATGTAAAATAGGCAGCAAGGGATATTGGTGGCGCTATTGTAGAATAAGCTATATATATATCCAATCTTGGCAGCTCTTTCTCATACCAAATTCATGGACAGTAATTAAACAAGTAAAGTGTACGCTCTCATAGACAGTGAAGTTTTATGGATAAANATTTCTAAAGTGGACAACTAAAAAGGGACGGAGGGAGTATATATATATATATATATATATCCAATCTTGACAACTCTTTCTCATACCAAATTCATGGACAGTAATTAAACAAGTAAAGTGTACGCTCTCATAGACAGTGAAATTTTATGGATAAATTCATATTAAATATGAATTAAATCTTAAATTTATGATACCTTGACCAAGTTAAATTACTGATTAATTCAGTCGAATTAATATTTAAGTCAAAATTATATGACTTAAACAAAGTTCAAATTACATTTGG
Source organism: Solanum stenotomum (assembly GCF_019186545.1). NCBI lineage: Eukaryota > Viridiplantae > Streptophyta > Magnoliopsida > Solanales > Solanaceae > Solanum > Solanum stenotomum. The sequence continues at coordinate 60,512,986 of NC_064285.1, read as the reverse complement.
ACAGTCCATTAGGTTGACAATACGTGCCAACTCATGTTCTTCAAACCCAAGGTCGTCCTAAAATATTACTTGGATCAAAATACTCCTAAAACCCTAGCTCACACCTATATAAAGAGATCTTCTTATGAAAATATCTTTATATAGGCCTGAGCTAGAGCTTTAGAGGTATATTGGTTCAACTAATTTTAGACGGCATTGGGCTTGAAGAATATGAATTGGGCTTGTCTTGTCAACTTAATGGACTCGCCTAAATATAATGTTAACTTTGTTTAAGTCATACAATTTTGATTTATTAAATATTAATCTGACTTAATTAATCAGTAATTTGATTTGGTCAATGTATCAGAAATGGAATTTACTAATGGTTACTAAGATGACCAGTTTGATCCATCTTATAGTAAGAGTGGATTTCTTTAAGTCAGTGGATCTAGCATTCAGGGTCAAGTCTGGGAATATTGATGATGATGATCCTTTACGAGGAAATATTGAATGTAAAGTAATTACAAGCAAGCACAAAATTGGGCCAAAGAAACGTAAGACATGTCGTCTTTAGTATCAGTGATAATGGAATATTGTGTAATTGTTGTGATGGATAGCACCTTGTCACAACAATTACACAATATTCCATTATCATTGGTAATAAAGACGGCATGACTTACGTTTCTTTGGCCCAATTTTGGGCTTGCTTGTAATTACCTTACATTTAATATTTCCTCGCAAAGGATCATCATCATCATCAATATTCCCAGAGTTGACCCCCTTCATATCTCTTGAATGCCAGATCCACTGACTTCATGAAATCCACTCTTACTATAAGATGGATCAAACTGGTCATCTTAGTAACCATTAGTAAATTCCATTTCTGATAACTTGTTTGAGACTCGAACCTGCGACCTCTTGGTTAAAGATGAAAGAGTACTTACCAGTTACCACTTCACCACAACCCTTATTGGTAAATTAACTAATCAACTTAATTGTACTAAAATCAAACTCTAATTAGGCTACAAGATAATTTTTAAGTGAATTTTTAATAAAATCCAATCAAAGTGATACTTTTGATAACCAGACGATATGAATCTTTTTTATTTTAATGTAACATAAAAAGAAAAATAATTTTCTATTATAAAGTTGAATAATCACCCATGAACTTTTAAACTTGCTTCTATATGTATTTATCAGTGAGCTAAATTGAAAATTTTCTTTAGCTCATTCATTAAATGTAGTTAACACTACTTTTGTTATATTTCAAAATAGAAATGGTTAAATAATGTATATCTTACCAAATGTGAATACTTAAATCTATAAAAGAAATTGAACCACTAGCTCATTACATATTATTTTTAGTTTGTAGATTGAAAAAAAAATAGATTTTATTTCATTTATTCGGTGTTGAATTAATCACTTGTTCTTAGTAAGAAATTTTTTTGGATCTAAGAAAAAAATTAAGTTTAAAAGGCATTATTAGTTAGTTTTTCTATTAAATCTGATACAACTACTAAAACAAGAATGATCTTTAAAACGTGAATCTTTTAAATAAAATAGAGTATTTGTAAGAGATAGTCCATTGAAGTAGTACAAAGGAAATGAACAGTACATCATTAAGAAAAAAAAGGAAAGAACTTACAACTTGTTGACTTAATTCTGATGAATCGACGAAAAGAATTCATGTTGTAATTGAATTTCATCATTGTCATCATCATCAATGTCCTATTCTCTGTTTTGAATGTCTTTCATCCCCGCCGCAATAGGTTGAGTAGTGTTTCGAATGTCTTTCATCTCCGCCGCAATAGGTTGAGTTGTGTGATTGAATGAGAGGGATTGTTGAAGTGTTATATTTATAAGAGCGACAAGCAGCCAGGGTTTTGTAAAATTTAGTACAAAGTTTTTAAAACCTAATTTTCTCACAATTAGAGGTGTGTGGAATTTTAGCCAATATTTATAAATCAGCCCATCGAAGGTGGGAATTTTAGCCAATATTTGTAAATTGGCCCATCTAATTAATCCATATTTAAACGAATTGGATCACTTATATTTTAGTTGGATAAATATGAGCTTCATTATATTATTAACCCATAAAATTATGAACAAATATATGGATAAAATATGGATATCTATATACAAACTCACATTTATAAATACAAAAAAATCCTTAAAAATTTAAGAAAAAGTACTTTTCAGATCAATAAAAACAAACCAACGCATCCCTCAATGCACCCCTCTCACATTATCTATTCACCCCTACGTGCTTACCTCCATCTACTCCAACCACCACACCATACCATACCCCTACCTACCCCTTGGGTGAGGGATCGAAACCTGGATTAGAGTCAAAAGATGGTGTCAGGGTCGAGAATCAGGTCTTGGGTATGAAGTTGTGGTAAAGGATGGGAATTAGGTCATAGGTCGGGATTCAGGGTCGGGGTCAGGATCTAGTGTTAGGTCATGGGGCGATTTTGTGGTTTGATATTGGGTTTTGAGTTAGGGTCCTAGTTGGGGTATGGATCAATAAACGGATCCTGGGTCAAGATCGGCAGTCGGGAGTCAGGTCTTAGTATCTTAATTAGGATTAAGAGTCAAGTCTCAAATCGAGGTTCAAGACTCGAGTGAGGGTTGATAGTTGATGTAAAAGTAGGGTCTCAAGTCCCTGGTCAAGAATTTATCCTTGGGGTCAGGAGTTTGGTCTCACATCAAGAGTCGAGTCTTGGCTCAGGTTCGGTGTCTAGAGTCAAGTCCTGAGTCAAATCTCAATTTCTCGATGTGAGAGTCAAATTTTGAGTTAGGGTAAAAAATCGAGTCCTAAATAAGAATTTGCATTCGGTTTCGATTCGGGGATTGGGATCGATCTCGGATCCTAGTAGAGATTGAGAGTTAGGTCTTGGCTCGGTTGTCGAATCATGTGTCAAGGTTGGGATTAAGAGTCTTGGGTCGGGTTAGATGGTGAGTTTGAAAGAAAATTTAAGAAAGTATTTTTTAACTTTATGTGGGAAAATCGGTCTTTTAAAATTGGAGAAAAATAAGCTCATTTAGAAATTATCATCTGAATCATTTAAGCAAACCAAATACGAGAAAATTGAAAAATATTTTATTTATACCAAACACATCCTTGAAATCATTTTTTATTGTTTAAGATGATCAATTAACTTAGTTAAATGCTTAATTTTTTTTATTTTAGGAATTAAAGTGAATAAGAATCATTTTACCCAATTCATTTATTTACTCATATTTACAATGATGGATTACAAAGCAATTCCTTTTTAGCTCAATTCATTTTCAATCCAATCCAATTCATGCCCATTTGCCCCCACAACCTCACTTTCAAAATTTACTGGATACCATTATTCTAGATATATAAAATGAAGGGTTAAAAATTGATAACTTGATGGATTTAGGAATTCCATCCAATTTAGGGGTAAATTTAGTAACGATAGGGATATAAATTAAATAATATAATGAAGGATCAGGTTAACTAATAAATAAAAATAGAAAGGTAGCTTAGACCCTTTTCCCATTTGTTAATTATTTGCAACGATAGGTTTTTTACGGGTCGGTTTAAATCGGTTATTGATCAAAATCAAAATCAAACCAACGTAATCGGTTTTAAAATTATCAAAACCAAACCAAACAAAATATAATATATATTTATCGGTTTGGTTGTTATCAATTTCGATTCGGTTATTCGGTTATTAATCATAGATAAAAAATAAAAGAAACAATTCATTCAAAATGTGAAAAAATCACAACAATCCATTCAAAATGAAAAATATTTAGAATGATTTTGACATTACATAACTTTCGATGATTGAATTTACTATAAATAAAACTTCAAAATTGATTATTTTGGCCTAGAAGGAAGATACAATCAGACAATGACATTTTAAATCCCACAAAGAATTGTCATAGACACTCTTATACATGAAACCAATATGATAAATGTTCTGACTTTGGACATTTTAGATTTGATAATTAAATTATAAATAAGTTTTGATGAAAAGATATATAAGATCTTTAAAATTGTTTATAAAAATAATATATTATGTATGTACAATAATAAACTATATGTATATAATTTGTCGGTTCGGTTATTTCTTTAGTTATTTTTAAACGAAAACCATAACCAACCCAAATAGTCAAATACCATCGGTTTTTAAAAATTAAAACCAAATCAAACCAAACCAAAACCAAATAAAATCGATTTATTTAATCAGTTTGATTCGATTTTTCGATTTGGATCGATTTTTATTCAAACCATGAACACCCCTAATTACGATAAATTATATGAATTTTAAATTCTAAAATAACAATTCTAGGTATTAATAACTAAGTTATGAATTTTGATATATATAAAATAAATTTCTTAATTAATATAAAATTATTAAATTCGATGAAAATTGATATATCGAGTCACACGCACGCTCACTCAGTCCTTATTGAAACGTGGGCTATTTGGTAAGTCGTATTAAAATACTCATTTTAAGAAAAAAAGGCTCACATGAAAGTGAAAAAAAAGCAACCTTACGTATTCAAAAGTCATGATTCACTACATACGAGAATGTTTGAATAATGATAACTATATAAATACTTATCATTATATATTCAAAATATTCTTAAATTTAGCGTAAATTATTATTTTCGTCTCCAAATTTTTGATAACCTTAAAAATATTTATGTATCTCAAACTCTTGTAGAAGTATGAGACTATTAATAAAAAATCGAGAAAAATGCTGGATTCACCCCTAAACTTGGTGAGATTTTAGGGATGAGTTTGCAAAATTAGAGATGTATTTAAGTTTAGTTAGTCAAGTAAATTGATGTTTTTAAAGTTGTCAATAGTTTAGAGATAAAACTAATAATTCGTAAATAATTTAATAATAATTTTTTCTTTAATTACTAAAATAAACGAATAAAAATAAATATTCATTTTTAATTTTTAATATTAAATGAAACGGAAAGAGTACTGAATATAATTCGCTCTTTGCGGCCTTATGATGATAGTAAATTTGACCAATCAATTAATGATTTTGGAGATAGAAAATAAAATTCAATTATGATTCAATCATTTACATTTTGACGCCTTTATAGTATTATACTTATGAAAAAAGGATCAAAATTATCATTTAAATTATTGGAAATAGAGTACTTTTACCCTAAGTTATCTTTTTGTATCAAATATTTCATGATTACCATATAAATATTAGACAACTTACACTCTTTATTTTTAACGGCTTGTTCTAAATTTTAATTTTATTGTCTAATTAACTTAATTGATTAGCTTAATAATTATATTTGATCAGTTTATGAATTCTTTCTCTTTTCTACTTCTAGTAATTGGAATATTAATTTGGCATCTACCCCTTCCGTCTTAGTTGGGGATAAGAATAATCAAGAAGTAGACTAATTGTGACATGATCACAAAAAACACAAAAGCGTTTACCTAAATAAAACTTCTGAAACTTCTGGTCTTAAACAAAAGAGATAGAATATACAAAGACGTCCTTTAATTTTGTCGTTTTAAATATATCATGTGAAAAAGTTGGAATCAAAAAGTTATCACAAAAAGAAGAGAAATTATTTTTTAAATGAATTACAAAGAAAAACTAGACAATCAAATTAAAACTGATCAAAGAGTATCAATAATTATACCTTCAAAATTAAACTTTATATACAAGGTGTGTATGGCATTAAATTGCCGAAAGAGAATCCTAAATACAATTCGCTTGATGGATGTTTATTAAACTCTTATATACACAATATCTATATGTTGTTGCTTGCTAGACCTTTTCAAAAATGTTGTTAGTCTTATCGATTGGATCCTCCTATTTTTGGAGGATCAGAGACACATCCACTCCTACTTTTGGAGGATTAGAGACACACCCATTCCTACTTTTGAAGGATCTGACACACACCCAATAAAAGTCTGAATAACATATAAACATACTAATAAACCCTCGTAAAAAATAGAGGACACCTAATTGACCTCAGGTATACTCTGTAAGGCAGGCCTCCATGAGCGCTGACGCAACTCAAGGCCTTCCGTAACGTTCATCAACTGCTTTAGTAGTTGATGAACGGATAGGCCTTGAACGTCTGCTTTACCCATTAACTCAGACAATTGTTTCTTCGTGATCTTTATCTTTACCTCTTTTGTTAAGCCCGCAGAAGAATAAATACAATCCTTATTTTCTTCCATGAGAAGAAGTTCATCCTCCAAATTCACGGTTTTTGCCTTTAGTAAAGGAGAGGGAAAGGATTCTTTTCTAATACAATTTCCCATAGAAGAAGATATGAATTTTAGTAGGTAATTAGCAAGTTCTTATTTTTTTTGTAAACATAAAAGTGTTAAGTTGGGACTCTTATATAATGTTAGGAATGAAAACGTTGAATGTGACTAGGGGGTGGGTCCTAATGTGGACGTCCAACTTGGTAGGTGATGATTTTTGACCTTATCCTTTGTGGGCCTAACTTCACCTATTTTGGGGTTGGAATGACAACAGGGCGGATGCATGTTAAATTTATATAAATTCGTAAAAACTTCAACTTGTTTAGTTTTACATAGCAAATTTATTAGTTTTTAACCGGTCTCGCATTCCCCTCCCTTGCATAATTTTTTTTTAAAAATTGAGTTTTCATACTAAAATGAAGTGTAGTTGTTTTTCTTTTTGAAGAATTAGATGAAAGTCGAAACTTTTTTGTTCTCTATTAAATACACATAAGATACAACTTAGACTAATAAAAAATCTAAAGTGTCAAAATATAAAGAAGTAATATCACATAAAAGCGAAGGAATATCAATATATAATATATATACATAAAAAATATATTTTTATATAGCTACATAGCGTGGCTTCGCCTAGGTCTAATTAGGGCAGTGTACGGCTTGAAATTCCGCTGGTCTTACGTACCATTCTTTGTTATTCTTTTAATGTACATCTCTTTAACTTATATATTTCTTGTTTAAATAATTTACGTTCACATCTCTATCGTTTACCAAATAATGCTATGTTAATAAATCTATATTTACTGAATTAAAAGAATTCAAAATTGTTTTTTGATTTCGAATCTATTGTAACTTGTATTTGTCATATTACCAATAAAAACTATAAGATCATAAAACTAAAAATATACTTCACAATTCATAATCTTTAATTTAAGATCATAAAATTTATTTATTTATTTTTGTAAATTTTATGTCCCATCAAATTAAGACTCTTAAATTGGAACCAAGCAAATAACAACTTCTTTTTTTTTTTTTTTTACTAGAGTTAGGTTCTGTTTTTTTGTTTTTGCTCTGGTTGTTTTTAGTTTTTCTTGTTTTGAGAAACAACAAGTGTTGTAGATGAAAGTTTTGGTTATTTTTCGGAAATAAAAGTTGTTCGTTCAACCAAAAAAAAAAAACAATTTTTTGGGGCGAATTCCGGGCGAGTAATTTGTTAGTAATAACGTCTACCAAGTAGTCAACATGCACGCACGCACGATAAGAAATTATAATTCAATATAATTCTATGTTTGAACATAATTCCCTCTTTGTAGCCTTCTAATGATAGTCAATTTGACCACATGGCTCACTAAATTATAATTCAATATAATCACTAATACTAAGCATATATTTTCACTCCTTCCGTTTCATTTTACTTTTCCCCAATATCAAATAGATATTTCATTTTACTCATTTGTTTTAAAAATTTAAGATATTTTTTTTATATTATCGTTAGTATTAAATATATAAATAAAATAGTATTAGTCAAATGTAAAGTGTTAAAACACATACATCTCTAATTAAATTATTTTAAAGAGATATATATGTGTCAGGTCAATAGCGACCAACAACAATAACATACCCAATTAAATCTCACTAAGTAGGAGTTTAGGGAGAATAAAATAAAGTGAATACATATCTTACCACTATCTCGTGAAGATACAAGAACTGTTTTTGAAAGACCCTCGACCGGTCAATAGCAACCAAGTATTACAAAAGGAAGGGAGTATATGTCCCGTACTCATTCTCACTAAGTGGGAGTCTAGAGAGAATATAGTGTACGAATATTTTATCACTATCTCATAAAAATACGAAGATTGTTTTAGAAAGACTCTTGACTGGTGAATAGCAGCCAAGTATTACAAAATGAAGAGAGTATATGTCTCGTACTCATTACATTATTAAGAATGAATTGTCACATGACAAAAACGTTTACCAACTTAAAGGCTCAAAGTTGTGTTAAATGTTTATTTTTATCAAAATTGGTATCAAAAAGCTACTCAACAGAAAGCATCTTTATTTTGACTCTTCGACTTTTAATCAGTGATTGAAAATGCTATTGGAATCTAATAAAGCTACTGAAGCAAGGGCTTTTTGGAGCCCCACCTTTTACTTATTTATTTATTGAATTGTCTTTAGAGTAATATTATATAAATTTTTGCTCAATATTATATTTTTCATGTGTAGGATTAAAACAATGAGCAAAGTTGAAAAGATTTGAAAGCAAAATATAGAGGTCGTAAATTTAATTATTTACTTGTTTGCTTACCTTTCAAATACTATTGAACTCAAAAAAGAAAACTTTCATGCGTTATTTCTTACTCTGAGTAACGTTTTTTAATACGTTATCCCAAGACATGTTTTTACACCAAAAACGTTACAGTACTGTTTCTGAAGAATATAATCCAATTACGGCAGATCGCGAACCTAGGATTTGAAGACTTCGGGTGCACCAATATTATCACACTTCAAATATGAGCTCTGAGCTAAACTTAAAATAAAAATAATGAAAAAGGGCTTTAGCTGGATTTGAAACCTTGGCCTCAATGTGGTTTCTCTAGCTTATACCAATAGCACAAGGTCACTCTTACGTTTTTCATGGGTGCACTGTTAACAATATACTTGTTCTGTCAATTTCTCAAAATAGATACACATATATACATATGATATTTTTCGAAGTTAGTGGGTGCATGTGCACCCCCTCCTAAAGGTGTGAGTCTGTCTCTGTGCAACGACATGTTCCCATCACTATAGAAAAGACAACGAGGAAAATTTTTGTGCCGGAAAACTTTTTAGTAGTAACTTGGAATTTCCCAACCTAGTCCAAATTTGGACAAAATCAGATTCAGTGAAGTCTGGTAACAAATGGGAGATCTAATTATGTTTTTTACCACATGAGTGAATAGCTAAGACGTTAAGGAAACCGTACGACTTTACGGAATTGAATTCAGGTGAGTAGAACTCCCAAAACTGATCTTAGTGTGAACGGGTATTTTCTGAGTGTCATGGGATGAGGGTGTGTTGTGAAATGGGGGTTTGAAACTCTTAAATTAACTCTCTGTTTTCATGCAAGCTGCCAACGCAGGATTATTCCCGCTAGGGCGGGGCTACTGTAGCGGGATAAGGTCCGCTGTGGCGGGACAGTCGCGACTCAAGTCGAAAGTCAACCCCAAAAATGTTATTAATCTGCAACATTCGATCTTGAGAGCTATGGAACGACCCATGGATATTTATTGAAGGTTTTCCACTTCTTCTAGCACCAAAGGTAAGGTTTTTACTCGCCGAATTCATTTTTCGATCCGTAGAACTTAGTTTCTTGGGTAATTTTCGATGAAGGAGGGGTTTGATCTGGGAATTATGGTGGAAAAATCCCTAATCTGGGTATGGGGATCAAGGGTTTGACCTAGGATTGATATTATTGATTATAATCCGGGTAATTAGGTCTCGTTTATTGATCCTCGCATTATATTGATTGTTTGTAGACCAAGAACAAGAGGAAAGAATCAAGTTTCTTAGGAGTGCAAGCATTTTTCGAGGTACGTGATGGTTGTGATTTCATGTTTGTGCGATGTATGTTAGTAATTGCTTCATTATAATACATGTATGTATATGAATGTTGCATTGTTAATCACACCTATTGCAAATGAGTATGAATGAATGATTGTATGCCATGAATCAATACTTGATTGTATGATTGTGAGAATATACATTGCGATTGTGATTGTGGTATGTTGAATGGAGCGGGTGTCACATTCTGACACACTATCTGGGATCGAATGTCACGTACCGACATACTTATTGGAACGAGTGTCACGATCCGACACACTAACTTGGAATGGGTGCCACGATCCGGTACACTAACAGTTTGAGTATGGGTTCCATGAGAGGACCAATGACTTGTTGTACATGCGTATTATTGAGAATGTGGAATTGTTCATTGATCCTGAAATAATGATTGATATTGTATATGTTTGGTATATGCCTATTTTATTATGTTGTGATTATTTGCATATGTTTCACTTATTCGAATAGTCACGGGGTCCTACCAGTACAATGTGGTTGTGTACTGATACTGCACTTGCTCTTTCTTTGTTGAGTACATGTCATCTTCAAGCGGCTACTGAAAGACCTTGTTTAAGATTTCAGTAAACATCATCGAATTCAAGGGTGAGCCAATTTTTCCGGGCTGCCATGACTTGTCCTTTTGTTTATGTCCATTTCCTTCAGACTTAGACTAGTACTTTAGATTTCTTATGTTTAGTTTGAGTTGTACCCATATTCGTAGACTTGTTGAACCTTAGATGTTTTGGTACATTGACTTTCAGGTTCTAGACATTATTTTCGCAATTGTTTGTTAGACTTTCAGAGTTTATGGGAACTCCCTATTTTTCCTTTAGACATTTAAACCTTCTTCTGTATCTTTAAATGCTTTCGTTTTCGTTAATTTGGTTAGTTGTGTTGTAGTAACGGTTCTCCCACCGGAGAGTTAGTGCGGGTGCCACTCACAACAGTCTAGGTCGTGACTAAGCTGGTATCAGTGCCCTAGGATCGTTGATCTCAATGTACCAAAATGAGTCTAGTAGAGACTTGCGGAACGGTACAGAGACGTCTATACTTTTCTTCGAGAGGCTATAGGACTTTAAGAAATCTCTCCGTTTTCTCGTCTCTTTTCGTGTTATAACTTCGTTCCAATTGGTATATGGTGATCCAAATTGGTATAGAACCTCCTTCACTTTTCTGTCCGCATATGGTTAACACTAGGTTCAACGACTTCAAGCCCATCGCTCATGTCAATGAGCCAGTTGAGGAATCCGCAGCGAGAGGTTATTGTCGAGGCAGGGGTAGAGGAAGAGCAAGGGGCAGAGGCCGAGGAAAGGTAGCACCCACTAGGGGTGGAGCACCAGTTGAGAATGCTCCCAGAGATGAGGTTCCTCCTACACATCATGAAGAGGTAGAAGAGAATGTGGGGATTGAGGGCGAGAGGGATGTTGGACAGGAAGAGGATGCACCGGCTAGGAATATCGATGTTCTGCCCTTAGACCCATTCTTAGCTCAGCATATGATGTCTTTTCTGAAAGGATTGGTTGGTCCTGGAATCCCTCCAACAGTGCAAGCTACTGAACCCCAACCAACCGCCCCGTTACTGTTACTAGTCTCAGGAGAGATTCAACATTAGGTACACATATCTTTTTTCGTCCTTTGTTGGGTCCAGTAATGACTGGGAATGAACACAAAATGTTGACTAAGTTTTTGAAATTGAAACTGCCGGTGTTCCATGGTTTTGAGAGTGAGGACGCATATGAGTTCATCCTAGATTGTTATGAGAGGCTTCATAAGTTGTGAATTATCCATCAGCATGGAGTAGAGTTTGTGACTTCCAACTTCAGGGCGAGGCTAAGTAGTGGTGGAGAGCATAAGCGGAATGCAGATCATCAACTTTACCCCCACTCACTTGGACCTAGTTTTATGCTCTATTTTTGGAAAAGTATTTTCCCTGGACCTTGAGAGATCATAAGAAGGATGAGTTCATGGCTTTGGAGCAAGGTGGTATGACTGTGGCTATTTATGAGGCTAAGTTCCATGATTTGTCTAGATATGCTACGCAATTGGTGACTACTGAGGAAGAGAGGATCCGTCTATTTGTTAAGGGACTGAATTCTGAGTTACATGTATTGTATGTGCACATGACTTCTGCAGGAAACAATTTTAATGATATAACAGATTTTGTGAAGAAAGTGAAGGGGGTGAGACGAGACGGACATGCTAAGGCGTTGGCTATGAAAGCTAAGAGCACATGCAACTTTCAGGATTCCTACTCCAGAGGTTCAGGGAGGCTGACACTTACAACCCGACCAATTCATTCCACCATGCCCTCTTCTAAAGGTAATTACTCGAGAACTCCACCACAGAATTTGATTCAGGATAGCCAGGGAGCCACACCTTCGGTGGCAGCAGGCTATCTTTAGATCTCATTTGTTATAATTGTGGAGAACCTGGGCATATGAGGAGAGATTGTCCCCACCCACGCATGTTGGATTCTGCACATCAGCAGACTAGAGCAGTGGTACCCGCGAGAAATGGTAATAATGGTCGAGGGCATCCATAAGGTGGGTGAGGAGGAAATTAGCGAGGTCGTGGAGGTCAGGGATATAGTAACGCAGGTAGAGGTACGGCACATCCAAGCAAGAAATCACCCATCAAGATGACATGGCTCAATGTTATGCCTTTTCGGGTAAGAGTGAGGCAGACTCTTCTGATGCAGTGATCACATGTACTATTATTGTATGTGATCGAATGACTAGTCTGTAATTTGATCCGGGTTCTACTTATTCTTATGTGTCCATGCGATTTGTCTTAGAATTTGATATGATTTGTGATATATGTGATGCCCTCATCTATGTTTCTACCCCAGTTGGAGAGTTTGTCATAGTCACCCATGTCTATCGTGCTTATCCTATCTTGTTTATGGGTTTTCAAACTTGGGGTGATTTGGTTATTTTGGCTATCTTGTTACGAATTGGGTCCGACTAAGTTCTATCGTCGGTTTGTGAAAAAAATTGCTTCTATTGCCACAAATTTGACAAATTTAACCAAAAAGGAAATACCATTTGAATGGACTGAAAAATGAGAGGAGAGCTTTAAAAAGCTCAAGACTCTTTTGACCACAACACATATTCTAGCACTACCGGTGGAAGGTAAAGATTTTATTATTTATTGTGATGCTTCACATTAGGCTTGGGTGCGGTGTTGATGCATGATAAGAATGTCATAGCTTATGCATCGCGGCAGTTGAAGGTGCATGAGAGGAATTATCCAACACATGATTTGGAGTTGGACGCGGTAGTATTTGCTCTTAAGATCTGGCGGCATTATCTTTATGGATTCATCAAGTGTGAGGTATTTACTGACCACCGTAGCCTACAACATGTATTCAATCAAAAGGATCTAAATGTGAGACATCGAAGGTGGATGCAGTTACTCAAGGATTATGACGTGACCATCCAGTACCATCAGGGTAATGCAAATGTAGTGGCGGACGCACTATGCCGAAAAATGGTGAGTATGGGTAGTTACCTTGCTTGGGTGTGACCAAGCGAATGTTGGCAGAAGAAATTCAACATTTAGAGTCTAAGTTTATGCAGTTGGGCATCTTAAAAAGAGGTGGGGTGTTAGCTAGCATTGAGGTTAGGGCTACCTTCATGGAGGAGATCAAGGCCAAACAGTTTGAAGACGGGAATTTGAATGATCTTAGAAAAAAGACAGTGATCGGTAAGGCACAAGATATGGTTCTTGATGTGGAGGGTGTGGTTAGTTTTAAAGGAAGAATTTCTATTCCTAGAGTTGGCGACTTGATTCAGATTTTATTGACAGAATCCCATGGTTCGAGGTATTATATTCATTCGGGTGTAACCAAGATGTACTGAGATTTGAAGCGACTTTATTAGTGGTCCGGCATGAAGAAAGATATAGCGGAGTTTGTGGCTAAATGACAAAATTGCCAACAAGTAAAATATGAGCATCAAAGACCGACAAGTTTGATTCAGAAAATGCCAATTCCGGAATGGAAGTGGGAAATGATAGCGATGGATTTTGTGGTTGGTCTTCCCAAGACATTGGGAAAATATGATTCTATTTGGGTAGTGGTTTGACAGATTGACTAAGTCAGCCCACTTCATTCCGATCAGAGTAGACTATAATGCGCAACAAGTGGATAAGGTATATATAAAAGAGATAGTAAGGTTGCACGGGGTGCCTCTTTCTATCATCTCAGACTGTGGTACGCAGTTCACATCCAAATTTTGGGGAAAATTGCATGAGGAGTTAGGTACACAACTCACGTTTAGCACAACCTTTCATCTGTAAAGAGATGGGCAGTGATATACCGTCAGTTTACGGTATTTTTGATACATTTCACTTAAGAGTTGTGTGTGTCTAGGGCCATTTTGTATTAGAAATAATGTTTTATGTGTTACGTTTGTAGGAAATAGGCTTGGACGATGTTGAGTGAGAAGGCACGGTTGAGTGAGAAGAGGACCTACGGTCTGTCCTGCACTTTTGTTGTTGATGATCTGAGAGTGAAGGTTCTAGTCCCTATAGAAAAGTTCTAAGTGTTGACCAACAGAAGGGGACCTATGGACCCTAGGTCGACCTACGATCCGTAGGTCAAGTTGTCGATTGATGCCGCGTTCCAGAAGTTTATTTCCTTATTTTGTTTCTTTTTTGTTTAGGACATGTTTTTCTATAAATAGGGTATGTAAACCTCATTTTTAGGGGTTAGACATTATTGTTTACTTTTAGTTCTTGGTATTTTGTGGAATTAACTTGCATCTTTAGCAATTTGATTTCCGAATTTCGTTTAAAAGATTTTGACTTTGAAATTCAATTGGAGATTTCAGGTTTCTTCTACTCTAATCGTAAGTTCATGAATTCTTCTTAACAAAACATGAATTGTGTTTTTTCAAGCATGAGTAGCTAAATCCACAACTAGGGTTGTGGAAACCATGAGCAATTAACAACGTATGAATAATAATTAAGTAATTTTTGAATAGTTCTTATGCATCTATTGGTTATTCTTTTGCTTAATAGTCTTTTTAATGGTTGGAAACGTTAGATCTCGCCTCATTCCTACTTGCCAAACCAAGGAGGTAATGAATGAGAAAAGAATTAACAGCAGAGATTTAGTGGATGCTATCTAATAGTCTAATGTCAATAGGTGCGAGGGTATAAACTAAGCCATACATTGATGTGATGTCTAATCTAATGTAAATGTAAGGGTTAGTAAAGTATACACTCATAGCCGGACCAAGGTACGTAGTGAAATTCCCTATTTGAAGGACCAATAACTTAGGGATACCTAACTTACCAACTTTGCATGTAAAACACTAGGAAATGATTACTATTATTAGGATTACCGTGTTAAGAGCTTATAGGGAACACATATACCCTAGTTTCTCTCTCGTATTGATAACTTAAAAGTTTTAATCTTGCTTACTTGTTACTTGATCAATAATCTGCTACTAGATTACACCCCCCCCCCCCGTTTGTTTACCTGTCTCGTAAATAGTTTGACTAAACGGATATAATAGTAAGTTAAGTTTAAGTCTGAACCATATTCCTCGAGGGATTGACCCCAACCTACAAGTTGGATTCTTTATTTGACAATGATTGCTTATACTTCTTTAGGGAGGTGTAATTTGAGCATATCAAATTTTGGCGCCGCTGTCGGGGAATAAGGCTTTTGGATTAAATTTAACTACATTATTGAACTTTAGTCAATTATTTCCTGATTTTACGTTTTCTTTTGTTTTTGTTTTCTACAGGTTTCTACTCTAGTGTATCCTAAGTACATGAAGTTATGGCAAACCATTGACTCCTTACGATCCAAGTTGAGCAAAACTTTGAGAAAAATGAATAATCAATGGGTCCAAATCAATCCAATTGGAGAGAATCAAGGTGATGGAGTTGAATTGCAGCCTCCTGGGGTTGTTAATGTGCACGCTCAGGATCATGGTGGTAATTTACTCGGAGATGCTTTGAGGGTACAGAATTTGCCAAAACCAAGGTTGCATGATAACTATAGGGTCGACTTCAATACAGTTGAATCAGAAGGACTTATTGTTCTCCCTCCTCTACCTCCAAGGCATACATTTGTGGTGATGAACAGTCTAATGCAAATGCTCACAGCAAGAGGGTTGTTTTTTGGTCTAGCTACGGAAGATCTGCATGGTCACATGGCTAAATTGAGAAGTGTCTGCAAGAGTTATATGGGAAGACCAGAGTTGGATATGAATGTCATAGGGTTGAGAGTCTTCCCTCTATCATTGATCGGAGATCCTGCGGTGTGGTTTTATGAGCTTCCATATAACTCGATTCATACATGGGACCAATTGCATAAGGTGTTCATGGCAAAGTATTTCCCATTGTCCAAGAAGCTGAACACAAGGACAAACTAAACAACTTCGTAGCACTACTTGGAGAGTCGGTAAGTAGTTCTTAGGATAGGTTCACGTCATTCATAAGAATTGATCCAAATCACTGCATAGATGATGAGTAACTAAAGGAGTACTTTTACAGAGGTCGTGATGACAATGGTAAGGTTGTGTTTGATACTATTGCTGGAGGATCATATGGTGAGTGCGTTTTTTAGGAGATCACTGAGAAACTAGAGAAGATTTCCCAAAATAATAAGGCATGGAGCACTAGAAAGTCAGACACTGGTAGAAACACATTTGCAGTTCAAGCCGCACCTAGTCAATATAGTGATGATATTCGTGAAGAGATGGCTTAAATGAGGACATAATTGGGTTTGGTACTAAAGCAAGTGACCGGAGATGCAGAGAAGGTGAATGTGGTAAACTATCTGACTAGAACTCCACCACCACCAGTTGAGAAATGCTACAATGATGAGGATATGTATTTGGTGAATGATCAGATGGGGGGTTTTCAAACCAACGCCTAAGGATCCAACTCAGATAATTGGCACCGAGGTTAAGAAAACTAATGTCGAAACTATGGAAACTATAATAGATAAGGAAACTATGTTCGGGATGGGAACTACAACCATGATAAAAACTACAACCAGAACAACTATGGTAACATGAATGAGAGGGTTGGCCCTACGTTCCACCCGAAATAGGGAATCTAGTATTAGAGAAGTTAGGGATAGTATGTCGCGCGTTGAGGATATGATGCAAAAGATGATGAAGAGGTTTGACGCTACTTATCAGAATGTGAAAGAGATGCGCACTGAGTTGTCCGGGATTGGTCAAAAAGTTGATGCCCATGCAGTGTCGATAAAGCAACTGAGCAGCAGTTTAGTCAGTTGTCTGCTGCTGTGAATACACGCCAATCGGGCACACTTCCCAGCAACACTATCCAGAATTTGAAAAATGATAGGCATTATATGGCAATCACGACCAGCAGAGGAAAGCAGACTATTGATCCCCCCATGCCATCTGATGTGGAAAAAGTGGTTGAAACATATGATGATGAGATTGAGGTTACTGGAGAGTCTAAAAATGCTATGGAGAAGGAGGCGGAGGTAATCCAAAAGGTTGTTCCCATGCCTAGACCTCCACTTTCTTTCCCACAAAGGTTAGTGAAAATGACTGAAGAAGGAAAATATCGAAGGTTTATAACTATATTGAAAAAACTTTCCATCAATGTCCCGTTGATAGAAGCTTTGGAGCAAATGTCTGGGTATGCAAAGTTCACGAAGGACTTGGTGACCAAAAAGAGGGCTGTCAGTTGTGAGAATGATGAGAGGTTGCAGCATTGTAGTACCATTTCTACGAGATCATTGGTGCAAAAGAAAGAAGATCCTGGAGCTTTCACTATTCATTGCACCATCGATAAGATGCACTTTGCAAAGGCCTTATGTGATTTAGGAGCCATCATTAATCTGATGCCATTGTCTATCTACAAGAAGTTGGGTTTAGGGGCACCAAAACTGGCTGCGATGCGACTACTCATGGCCAATAGAACTGTGAAGAAGCTCATTGGTGTTCTCCAAGATTTCCTTGTGAAGGTGGGGTCATTCATCTTTCCGGCGAACTTTGTGATACTCGATTCCGAAGTTGACTTTGAGGTTCCCATCATCTTAGGGAGACCATTCCTTGCTACTGGGTGTGCCTTAGTTGATATGGAGAAAGGGCAAATGAAGTTCCGACTGAATAAGAAGGAGGTGACCTTTCACATCTGTAAGTCTATGAAGTAGGAAAGTGATCTTAATTCGGTATCTGTGGTGAGTCACATTTTCGAAAAAGGTGTTGAATTGTCCAGTAGGGAGAAGTTAGGTTCTGCCCTGTACACAGCGAAAAAGCACCATGATCAAAACTCAGAAAAGCGCAAACTAGCTCCTGGGGATCTGGTGTTGTTGTTTAAATCAAGGTTTGTCTGGTTTCTGGCAGATCCAAGCCCCAATGGACCGGACCATTCAGAGTGAATCAAGTGTCCCCACATGGAGTAGTTGAGCTCGAGAAAAGGAGGGGAACAAGGTTCAAGGCAAACCATCGAAGGATAAAAAGCTACATGGGAGATTCTGAGAGTGTAAATGCATTGATAGAGGCATGGCATCTTGATGAAGTCTGAGTAATCTAGGTGTCTACATCATGCCGCGACGTTAAATCAAGCACTGCTTGGGAGACAACCCAATATGTACAATCTAGCCAACTATAGGTTTTTCTTTTTGATATAAGAGTTTACTACTCTTATTTTTAAAACAAATTGTAACTCTTTAGATAGGTGTTTTATTTTTGTCTTAGTTTTGGCTAGATATAAAATAGGGTCAGTGTCTAAAAAGTGTCCAGAAAATGTAAAATGAAAGTTCTAATGGTTGCTACGTGTGTAGGGACGACATGCTAAATCTGCAGAAAAAGATCTGTAAAGTGGTCTACGGACCACATCGACGGTCTGTTGGTCAATCCACGGACTGTGAATGGTGTCCGTAGATCCCAGGTAAGTTTTTAAAATTTTCTAAGAGTCAAAAGTGACCTACATACCCTATCAACGATCCGTAGGTCAACCTACGGACCGTCGATGAGGTCTCATGTGTCCATAATTAGGGTTTTGTCGACCTGATCCGGACCTCTTTTTAAAAGAAGAAGCTCCAACAGTTGGAGGAGGCCACAAAGGCGTCGTTACTAGAGGAGGAGAGGAGACATCAGCGGGCCAGAGAGATAGTTGTTGGCCCATCTTACAATTTGAGCACTATCGAGGGTGCTGAGATAGTTGATGGGAGCACTACTGGTGGTGTTCCTAGTGTTGATCCAAAAGGCTCTGGGAAATCGGACCCACCCACTTCTTGTGATGTCTTCGACGCATATGTACCATAGGTTTGCTTCACCCTAGCCCGTACTTTTGATTTTTGTGCATTGGGGACAATTGCACCTTATTTTGTTGGGGGTGGGGTAAATGGATTGTGAGTGATAGGGTGGAGTTTGAGTAACCCAACTCCTAATCCTCTCTTGGGTTTTCTTGCCTGTGTTATTTTCCCCCAAGAGACTGTTTTACTTTCTGTTGAACCAACATGTTTATGAATATATGTATAAAAGTAAGTAGATGTAACGACTCAGAAAATGATAGAGTGAAACTAGAGCCTCACATGTGAATTTGGAGTCGAGAACTTAATGAAATGATTATATTTGAATTTGACCCAAAAGTTCTTAAAAATGTGCTTCGGAAGTTACCGGAAACTTGTTTAGCTGTATATTAAAAGATCCGTTTCATTTTTCAAAAATCCGACTTCATATTCTTGTTTAGGGGGTCAAATTGAGTGGGAAATGGGTCTAACCCAAATTTTAGAGCAACCGTATCAAAATCCGAAATTTCCAAGTGAAGCCTTTTTCGAGGGTCTACTTTGGAGGGTCATATCTCCTAGCACACAAATAATTGGGTGGCCCATAATATATCCATGGAAAGCCCTTTGAGTTAGCTACCTAACGCACTTCGTTTCACCTCATTCGGAGTTCGGACGAAGAAGTTATGCCCATTTTCGTAAAGTCTGTCCGGCAGAAAATGCAAATTCCAGTAGCTAATTTTACTGTTCATTACTGTTCACCCGCCTGAAATTTTTTCTAAGTGTTGGACCATTTTTTTCAAAAGACTTATATTATTTCCTATATACCATTAGTTCATTCCCATCCCTAAAAACATTTCCCTCTCTACAATCCTCCATTTAAGAAAGTCAAGAACTTGGAGCTAGGGCTTGGTTTGAAGGTGGTGTCTTCATCAATTTTCGTGGGAGATCATAGCAAAGGTATGGTGGTCTTGATCCTTGTCTAATTTTCCATTCAAGGAGCCAAATCCAAAGTTATTTCAAAGTATGAAAAATCTAGGTTTTCACTCAATCTCATGGGTTCTTCCACCAAATGGTTTTAAAAGGTTTCTAATGGCACTTTATGGTTATATTGTTGTTGTATTGACGATTTAAGATGAAAATACTCCATGAACCCATGATTTCTCTCTATTCCTAGTTTATGCCTTTATGAAGTGGGTTGCTAGATAATGAATGTATATGAATCAAACTTGTTTAAAGGTCTTTAGATTGTTGAAGTATGTCATTACCCATGCTTATTTTATGGTGTATTGTTGGTGTATTGGTATGTGAGGCTTATGGCCTTAAAGGCATAGTATGAGAAATTGGAGTGTTATCATGACATTATACGAATGAGAATTCAATGAAGATAATGTGATCATGTTATGAATGTAAAGGTGTTGTTGTAGGTTGTTCACTGGTTTGGTTGCATAATTACTACCCTATTTTCCATGCTCTTTGATTCCATTACATGCCTTCAAGGTGTTTGACAAAATGTCCAACTATGGAGAATTGATGAATCGATGCTTTAAAGTTTGAGTTATGAGATGTATGGAAATCCAGAGATGTGTTGATGACACTCATGAATGTTGATGATATAATATGAAGGATTCTTCAATATAAAGTATACCTTGAATTGGTAGGGCTTATGCATCATTTTCTTGTATAAATGATTATATTGTTGATTGTTGAATCCTTGGATCGGTAGGCTTATGGCACCCTTCCACACATGCTTATAATGAACCTTGGATCGGTAGGCTAATGGCACCCTTCCATTAATGATAAGTAATGAACCTTGGATTCGGTAGGCCTATGGCACCTTTCCATAAAGGTTAATGATGAGACTTGAATCGGTAGGCCCATGGCACCCTTTCAAGAGGAGTTAATGAGCTTTCCTAAATGTACCTTGAATCGGTAGGCTTATGGCACCCTTTCATGTGTTAAATAATGTACCTTGAATCGGTAGGCTTATGGCACCCTTTCATGTGTGATGATGTCAAAGTAATGAACTATTCTATGGGAATGTAGGCTAAGCACCGAGCGGATTTGGTTAGATGGAAACTCCCCCGACAGTTAGGCATGAGTTTCAATGATCGTCTACCTTATCCCATAAACTATGTGCCCGCATAGGAAGCTAGTGGATCCATTAAGCTATATATACCGGTCTTCCTTAGGCAAGTAGACCACCTCTTTTCGGTGTGGGGACTCATGACACCGGATTCCATGACAAGCTCTCATGGTCTATGTCGGTTAAACGCTTACTTCCCATCATGTGAGATTTCATTATGGTTTCTTGACAGGTTCTACAAAGTGTAGGTAGTAGTATGGGATGCTACCTATACATTGCACGAGTAGGCTTGGAGAGGGTCATAGTGAGTTTCTCTAAATCCTAATGACTGTGACATGAATGTACCCTAAATGAGGTTATTAAAGAATGTTGGCTCTTAAATGCTTAATATGTTATGCATGTTATACTTGGGTTATATTACGAGTTATTTTCCCTTGTCATGTCTTAATTAATGATATACCTCTTATGTATGAATATTGTGCAAAGGTGAAAGAAAGGAATGATAAGTTACTTTAAGTGACCTAAATGTGGTGCCTTAGTATGGATGGTGGTATGGGACGTCATCCATACATTGCACGAGGTATAGCATAAGGGTTTCTTGAGGTGAAGGTCCAAGGTAAAGGTTTTCATGTTGATATTGTTTAAAGGTGATATTATGACTTACTTGATGTTATGCTTGTCTTGTATGTCTTTTATGCTATTGTTCATGATATTTCAAAAAGGTGGCATAATGCATGGTTTCTAACTAAAATGTCCCTTTTTAAGCATGTTTTGCATGGTCATCATACTTAGTACATTTTGTGTACTAACCCATATTCTTCATATTTTTACTATAAGTGTAGGTTCCGGCAAGTGATCCCTCCTAGCTAGTTTGAAGTGTTGGATTGCTTTCCTCCAAGACTTGGTATGTCCTCATGGATTCGAGGACAAGACTTTTAAGTTCTTTTGTTCATGTAATAGACTTCTTTTGATTGTAAAGGGCCGTGTCCCTACTTATGTTTTGCGACTGTGTCTAAGATGGCCATGTGAGACTTAGACTTCCGTTGTGTGTTTTTTTAAGTTGTTTTAATGAAGTTCAATTGTGTGGATGTAAATAAGTTTTTTTTTATTCCGCACTATTTTCATTATTGAATGTAATGAATGACTATGTGGCTCGTATAAGGCCCCTTCGGGGTCGAGTACGCCTTGTTACGACTTGGGGGTGCTCCTGGGTCGTGACAGTAGAAAAATAAAAGCATGATGGCATAAAAAGCATAAAAAATGATCCCAGTCCAAAAAGTGTGAAAATGTGCTAGATTTGTAGGCTTGATACGTTGAATGTGCTGGATCTCAATGTGACATGATAAGGAACCGATTTGACCTCATGACTTAAGCTAAAGCTGGAACTAGGTAATCGAATAATCTGATAATGAAACAATGTGCCAAGTGTGTGTCAAGAAAGCTTGAATGTTCATACAGTGTGTGCCAATTTAGAACTTTCCCCATTGGTCCTGCTAAGATAATCTAGGCTAAGAAGTTAGGAAATGATCATAGGCCCTTGTCCAAAAAAGTCCACTTAAGCCTAAAATGATCCAACCAAATGAAATCAATGTTCCCTTTGATCCAAATGTTTGATCCTAATATAGACCACTTCTTTCAATTCACCTAACTAACCTTCTCTAAAATAATTATTTTGGTCCTGATCCCTCCTTGGACATGTGCACCTTGACTTAGGCCAAAAGCCTAAGTCGAGGGTGGCTAATTCAAAAGTTACCTTGATCTTGGCCCTGGTCCGACATCGGGTATTGTGCACCTCAACTCATGCTAAACACATAAATTGAAGGTGGTTGGGAAAAAGAAAATCGAAAGAAAAAGGGTATGAAAAGAGTTTTGTGTTGACGAGAGACACATAAAAGAAAAAGATGTGACTTTGTGCAAAAGAAACAAAAGATGAATAACAAAAGTGCTTAAAGAAATAAAGAAAAATAAAGAAAGAAAAAGAAGAAAAGTGAAAAATGTGAGCTACAAAGTCAAAAGTCACATCTGTGTGAAAAGAGTGAAGGGAAAGAAAAAAGAAAATAAGAAGATGTCAAGAATTGGTCGAGAAAAGAGGTAAAAAGCCACTGTAATGTCAAGGAGGGCAAAAGATCACTAAAAAGTACCCAAATATATCCTACCTGACCCTGATCATGTTACAAGCTAAGAAAGTCCTATAGTGATCCTAACAACTAATTTGAAGAGTCTAAGCAATGAAAATAAGGGCAAGCCTATGGTTTTGAGCACTAACTGTACTTGAAGTTACTTCTGAGTGTGAGTGTTGAAGATCAATAAAATTAATAAATTTATATAATTAGGAGTTATATAATTTAAATTTATAAAATTAACTTGATCAATAAATTAAATTTATTGAATTAAACTTCTGTTGATATATATATATATATATATATATATATATATATATATATATATATACATACATATATGTTTAATTAATAAAATCAACCTCAAGAGCTAAGTTTATATTAAAATAAATTAATAAATACCGACCTAAAGAGGTCGGTATATTTAAATTATTATTTTATTTAAATAATATCAACTTCACGATGTCGGTATTTATTAAATATTTTTAAATATAGATAATTATTTTTAAAAATACCAACATTTCGTGGTCGGTAAATTAAACAATTCTCTTAAAAAAAGAAGGATAATATCAAGTCTAACTCCTAACTCTAACTCCTAAGGTAAATTAAACTAGTCTCAAAACCTCACTCACTCCTCACCCCCNCCCCCCCCCCCCCCGCCCCACCTCCGACCCACCCCCAGCGGCGCCCATCCCCACCCTCCCCGACCGGCGCCACGCCACTATCCCCGACCAGCACCATGCCACGCCACCATCGCAGCAGCAGAGGAAGCTCGCGCAGCTGCAAAGGAGAGGAAGGTCGCGCCGCCTCCATGTCACTTTTCTCAGTTCGCGCCACCATCCCCGACCTTCTTACTCAAGGTGAATTTTTAGAACCTCCATAAAAGATTACTTTTGTTTCTATTTAGTTGAAGTATCTCAAAATAAGAGTACTAATATACTTAGTTTTATTGATTGTTAGTTTGATTGATTGTTAGTTAGTAAGTGAATGATTTAGGGTTTTTGATTGTTAGTTTGAATTAGGGATTGTTTGATTATTAGTTTGTGTTTGTTGCTTGTGAATTGAAAATTTTAATGTTAGGGTTAGCTAGTTTGAATTAGGGTATCTTAGGATTTGTTTGAAATTCGGTATTTCTTGAGTTAATTAGTTTGATTTTGGAATTGTAAGATTAGATTGAATTAGGGTATTTAAGGAGTTGTTTGAATTTGGGTATTATTTGAGTTAGTTTGAATTATTATTGAGATTTTAGGACTAATAGTTTGAATTTGGGATTAGGAATAGCTAGATAATTTGAATTTAGGATTTTAGCACTAGTTAGAATTTGGGATTTTAGGGCTAGTTTGAATTTGTGGTTTTACGACAAGTTTGAATTTTTAATTTAGGACTAGTTTGAATTATTATTGAGATTTTAGGACTTTTAATAGTTTGAATTTGGGATTTTAGCACTATAGTTTGATTTTTGAATACTAGGAGTACTTTCAATTTGTGATTTTAAGGCTAGTTTGAATTTGGAATTTAGGACTAATAGTTTGAATTATATTTGATATTTTAGGACTAATTAATAGTTTGAAGTTGGGACACTAGCTAGCTAGTTTGAATTTAGAATTTTAGGGATTTAAATTACAATTAATTAGAACTTATAATTAATTATAACTTGAATTTACTATAAATTGAACTTAATTAGGAATATGAACTTGAAATTAGAACTTGAACTTGGAACTAATTAGCTTGAATATATAACTAATTAAGTTTAGAAATTAGATATGAACTTGAATTGAAACTTGAACTTATTAAAACTTGAATATATATATATATATATATATA
>NC_064285.1:60485519-60487747 GCF_019186545.1 Solanum stenotomum | reverse complement strand
ATTATAATTGATTGTTTGTTAGTATATTATTGTTTTTGTTTGTTGGTTGTGTTATTCAATTGTTAATTTGATTTGATTATTGTTAGTTAGGTATAGATAATTGAAGATTTTTATTTTAAGGTTTTTTTAAAAAGAAATTAGGCATTTTTAAATTGGGCATTGTTAGTTAGTGAAGAATTAGCATTTTTATATTTTAGAACTAGTTTAAACTTGAGAATATGTAATTTGAGGTTGAATTGAGAGTTTTTTGGATTTGATTTTAGGACTAGTTAGTAAAGTGTAAATTTGAAGTTGAAATTAGTAATTGAAGTGTTATGAGTAGAAGATGAATGTTTGAATGTCATGAACTTAATTAGAATTTGAAGTTGAACTTAGAATTTGAACGTGAACTTAGAACTTGAACTTGAACTTAAAATTTGAAGTTAAACTTAGAACTTGAACTTGAAATTAGATCTTGAACTTAGAATTTGAACTTAAACTTAGAACTTGAACTTGAAACTTGAAATTAGAACTTGAACTTGAAATTAGAACTTGAACTTGAACTTAGAACTTGAACTTGAACTAGAACTAGAACTTAGAACTTGAACTTGAAATTAGAACTTGAACATGAATTTAGAACTTGAACTTGAACTTAAAACTTGAACTTGAACTTAGAACTTGAACTTGAACTTAGAATTTGAAGTTTAGAAATTGAACTTGAACTTAAAACTTGAACTTGAACTTAAAACTTGAACTTGAACTTGAAATTAAAACTTGAACTTGAACTTAGAACTTAAACTTGAACTTGAACTTAGAATTTGAAGTTAAACTTAGAATTTGAACTTGAATTAGAATTTGAACTTAGAACTTGAACTTGAACTTAAACTTAGAACTTGAAGTTGAACTTGAACTTAGAACTTGAACTTATAATTTGAAGTTAAACTTAGAATTTGAACTTGAAATTAGAATTTGAACTTAGAACTTGAACTTGAACTTAGAACTTGAACTCGAAATTAGATCGTGAACTTGAACTTAGAATTTGAACTTGAACTTAGAACTTGAACTTGAAATTAGATCTTGAACTTGAACTTAGAACTTGAACTTGAACTTAGAACTTGAACTTAGAATTAGAAGTTAAACTTAGAATTTGAACTTGAAATTAGAATTTGAACTTAGAACTTGAACTTGAACTTAGAACTTGAACTTGAAATTAGAACGTGAACTTGAACTTAGAATTTGAACTTGAACTTAGAACTTGAACTTAGAATTTGAACTTGAACTTAGAACTTGAACTTGAAATTAGAACGTGAACTTGAACTTAGAATTTGAACTTGAAATTAGAACGTGAACTTGAACTTAGAATTTGAACTTGAACTTAGAACTTGAACTTGAAATTAGATCTTGAACTTGAACTTGAACTTGAACTTAGAACTTGAACTTGAACTTAGAATTTGAACTTGAACTTAAAACTTGAACTTGAAATTAGAACTTAAACTTGAACTTAGATCTTAGAACTTGAACTTGAACTTGAACTTAGAACTTGAACTTGAACTTAGAACTTGAACTTGAACTTAGAACTTGAACATGAATTTAGAACTTGAACTTGAACTTAAAACTTGAACTTTAACATGGAACTTGAACTTGAAATTAAAACTTGAACTTGAACTTAGAACTTGAACTTAGAATTTGAAGTTTAGAACTTGAACATGAATTTAGAACTTGAACTTGAACTTAAAACTTGAACTTGAACTTGAAACTTGAACTTGAAATTAAAACTTGAACTTGAACTTAGAACTTGAACTTGAATTTGAACTTAGAATTTGAACTTGAAATTAGAATTTGAACTTAGAACTTGAACTAGAACTTAGAATTTGAACTTGAACTTAGAACTTGAACTTAGAACTTGAAATTAGAATTTGAACTTAGAACTTGAACTAGAACTTAGAAATTGAACTTGAAATTAGAACTTGAACTTGAACTTAGAACTTGAACTTGAACTTGAACTTAGAATTTGAAGTTAAACTTAGAATTTGAACTTGAAATTAGAATTTGAACTTAGAATTTGAACTTAGAACTTGAACTTGAACTTAGAACTTGAACTTGAAATTAGAGCTTGAACTTGAATTTAGAACTTGAACTTAGAACTTGAACTTGAACTTAGAACTTGAACTTGAACTTGAACTTAGAACTTAGAACTTGAACTTGAACTTAGAACTTGAACTTGAATTTAGAACTTGAACTTGAACTTA
>NC_064285.1:60441529-60482867 GCF_019186545.1 Solanum stenotomum | reverse complement strand
AGGAGGAAACTTTCGAAGAGGATGAATGGATAGATGAGGAGGAAACTTCCAAAGATGATGCATGTGAATGGATAGATGATGAAGAAACTTCCGAAGAGG
The DNA here is from genome assembly GCF_019186545.1 of Solanum stenotomum. NCBI lineage: Eukaryota > Viridiplantae > Streptophyta > Magnoliopsida > Solanales > Solanaceae > Solanum > Solanum stenotomum. The sequence continues at coordinate 60,482,768 of NC_064285.1, read as the reverse complement.
ATGAATAACAATTTGTATGTTTAGTTAGTGGATTTTTAGCTATTCATATTTGAGTATAATTTATATTTTAGTAGTTTTAACTTTTGTTTGACATTGTGAAAGACTATTTGGATTAAGCCTTATGTTATGATAACTTTATTTGATATATTTGTTCGACATTGTGACATTATTTTGTACTACTTTGTTTTAATCTTTATATTTAATTGATATAGATGGTAGATAAAGACAAGGGTAAATCAAAAAAATCCGCTAATCCAAAAAAGAAATTTAAGGCCAATGCTATGAGAAGGCCCACTGGGGTTGTGATATCTGATGAGCCCTCTCGAGTTAATATTTCAAAACGAGCCTCAGTTTCAACTACTCACTCGACACACCAGTCACATAATGCCTCCACTCATGTGGCTCCGCAATCTGGTTATACTATATCTACTCCCACTGTGGTACCTAGTTAGGGGTACCAAACTTTGCAGGCTATTCACATCTTGGTCGTGGGTCTACCATACCATCATCTAGTGCTAGTCAGTGCAATACCTTGAATACTAGTAGTGGATCAATTGGACTTTCCAATCTTCATCTTGAATCCAATGGCTCGGAGCCTAATACTCCCACCACCCAGCACTCAAATGCACATGGTCCTCAGCCAGGCGATAGAGACAATTTTCGGAGACTCGTCATCGAGCCATTAGGATACAAGTATGATTTAATTATATTTTATCTTTCATTTATCTATTTATGTTTTAATTGATTGATTATTTTTTGTTTACTCTACTTTGTCAATGAACTCGTATTTCAGCTTACGTCCGACAAGGAGAGTGAGAGTGATGAGAATTGTACGTCTGACAAGGAGAGTGAGTGATTAGGAGTAGTTGTATCTATTTGACATTTTAGACTTCTATATTTTTGGAATTGTTTAATTTGATTGTATTTTAGTTTATTTTGAAGTTGGATGAAGTTTATTTTGAAATACTTTAATGTATATGTTGAAAATATTGTGTTGTTTTGGTTGGATGAAGTTTATTTGGCTTTGGGTTGTTTTGGCATAAATATGCAGGTGGGCAACTAAAAATTGCAGCAATTTGCTGCCTGTTTTGTAGCAGAAAACCGACCTCCGGAGGTCAGAATTTCAAAAATTAAAAAATAAAAATACCGACCTCTGGAGGTCGGAATTTCAACATTACAAAAATAAAAATATCGACCTCCGGAGGTCGGAATTTCAACATTACAAAAATAAAAATTCCGACCTTCGGAGGTAGAAATTTCAACATTACAAAAATAAAAATACCGACCTCCGGAGGTCGAAATTTCAACATTACAAAAATAACAATACCGACCTCCAGAGGTCGAAATTTCAACATTACAAAAATAAAAATACCAACCTCCGGAGGTCGAAATTTCAACATTACAAAAATAAAAACACCGACCTCCGGAGGTCGGAATTTTACAAATACAGAAATAAAAATAGCGACCTCCGGAGGTCAGAATATCAACATTACAAAAAATAAAAATACCGATCTCCGGAGGTCGGAATTTCAACATTACAAAAATAAAATTACCGACCTCCAGAGGTCGGAATTTTAAAAATACAAAAATAAAAATACTGACCTCCGGAGGTCGGAATTTTAAAAATACAGAAATAAAAATACCGACCTCCGAACGTCAGAATTTCAACATTACAAAAATAAAAATACCGACCTCCGGATGTCGGTATTCCAATTCTGACCTCAGGAAGTCGAAAATAATAATATATGAATTTTCCGACATAAAATAAAAACTGACCTCGAGAGGTCAGTAAATACCGACTTCCAGAGGTCGGTATTGAATAGCGACCAAGCTTTTTCCGACCTAAGTTGGGATATCGGTTTTAGGTCGGTATTTCAAGGAATACCGACCTCCGGAGGTCGGTATTTGTAGGTCGGTATTCACTATTTTTTTAGTAGTGCCACAAAAACGTTATTATTATGCAACATTTGATCTTGAGAGCTAAGGAACGACCCAAGGACATTTCTTGAAAATTTTCCACCTCTTCTAGCACCAAAGGTAAGGTTTTTACTCTCCGAATTCATTTTTCGATCCGTAGAACTTAGTTTCTTGGGTAATTATCGATGGGGGAGGGTTTTGATGTGGGAATTATGGTGGAAAAAACCCTAATCTGGGTATGGTGATCAAGGGTTTGGCATAGGGTTGATATTATTGATAATAATTCGGGTAATTAGGTCTCGTTTATTGATCATCACGTTATATTGATTGTTTGTAGACCAAGAACAAGCGGAAAGAATCAAGTTTCTTAGGGGTGCAAGCTTTGTTCGAGGTAGGTGATGGTTGTGATTTCATGTTTGTGTGATGTATGTTAGTTATTGCATCATTATAATACATGTATTTATGCGAATGTTGCATTGTTGATCACACCTATTGCAAATGAGTATGAACGAATGATTGTATACCTTAAATCAAACACTTAATTGTATGATTGTCATAATATACATTGTGATTGTGATTGTGGTATGTTGAAAGGAGCGGGTGTCACGTTCCGACACACTAACTGGGATCGGATGTCACGTATTGGCATACTTATTGGAACGGGTGTCACGATTCGGTACACTAACAGTTTGGGTATGAGTTCCATGAGAGGACCAATGACTTGTTGTATATGCGTATTATTGAGAATGTGGAATTGTACATTGATCCTGAAATGATGACTGATATTGTATATGTTCGGTATATGCATGTTTAATTATGCAGTGATTATTTACATATGTTTCACTTGTTGGAATAGCCGCGGGATCCTACCAGTACACTGTGGTTGTTTACTGATACTGCACTTTCTCTTTCTTTGTTGAGTATAGGTCATCTTCAGGCGGCTACTGAAAGACCTCGTTTAGGAGATCAGTGATCAACATCGAATTCAAGGGTGAGCGAGTTCTTCCGGGCGGCCATGAGTTCTCCTTTTGTTTATGTCCACTTCCTTCAGACTTAGATTAGTACTTTAGATTTCTTATTTTTAGTTTGGGTTGTACCCATTTTCGTAGACTTGTTGAACCTTAGATGTTTTGGTACATTGACTTTCAGGTTCTAGGCATTATTTTCACAATTGTTTGTTAGACTTTCAGAGTTTATGGGAACTCCCTATTTTTCCTTTAGACATTTAAACCTGCTTTCGTATCTTTAAATGCTTTAGTTTTCGTTAATTTGGTTAGTTGTGTTGTAGTTACGGTTCTCCCACTGGAGGGTTAGTATGAGTGTCACTCACGACGGTCTGGATTGTGACATTCTGAATAACAGGTCATCAAATCTTGCAAATTTAGAATTGAATCCTGCAAATTTAGCTATAAAACGTTACTAATAACTAGTAAGGTTTTACCTTAAAAACGTAACTGCCAATTACGACACTCTGTTAAAGTCATATTCCTCAATTTTCCGAACTGACCACATGTGATTAATTATAAAATAAATCTTGATGTAAGGAATGTTCTACATTTTCCAACAATATTTAACAAAGTTTTACTCGTGTGGCTCATTATTTAGAAAACTTCATCATGTATGAATTAAATAAGTCAAGTTAATATATCGTATTATGTTAAGTTCTTACTATAACTTTACAATTATTTTTCTGATTTATTAATTATTAAAAAAATGAATTATTTTTATCTGTAGGATAAAGATGGCGAACTGTGAACATTATGTGATGGTTGCTTTGTATTGGGGTGATGAAATAATTACTGATATGAACTGATTCAGGTATACTGAATGTGCTAAAACGATTATTAGCATAACTACTTTAACTAACTATATATGTTGAATTGGTTGGAATGTTGCATGAGAAAATGGGAACAAATAGTGAAAATATTCATATGGATATTTCTGGAAATCTTCATGTTCAATTCAAGATGACAATACAAGGTTCATTGAGTTTAAAATTGAGATTAATGACCAATGTTTGTTATAATTTTTTCTTTTTCATATCTCATAAATTTATAGATAAGATTGATATAAATATTTTGAAGATGTATATATAAAGACCAAATCGACAAATCAAAATTATTTTTAAAAAAATGAGTGAACATAAATTATATAAAGTTCAGAAATTATATTTCATGATTTGTCTTTCCAGAAGCAATTTTGATTTAATCAACTTTAGATTAAAATTTGCACGGCGAAATGGTCTAATGGACCCTTATACTTGTACGCGTTTATAGTATGGGCCCTTCTACTTAATCTTTTATGAACTGAACCCTTATACTCAATCGAAAGAAGAATTTGAAACCCTTTTATCATGTGTGTAGTTCACTTGCCTTTAAATAAATGATATATCAAATCCACGTCATCTAAATTAACGACATGTCATAATTATCTTTATTAACTATTTTTTAAAACTATTAATCAAAATTATATAATAAAATATGAAATAATAAATTTTTAATTTATTTTTTAAAAATAAAATTTGAAGCACCATACTTTAATCTCCCCATTCCCACCTTGAAACAGTCAAAATCTAACGCCTTCGCCGCCGTCTTCGTTTATGTCATCGTCGCAGCTCTTGCAGCGACCACATGTACTCTCTTCCTCACCCGTCTTCATCTCCGTCGCATCGTTGCCACCAGATCTGACCGGAAAACCTCTTCGCTGTTGTGGCCAGATCCCACCCTCACCCGCCTCGTTCTTCTTCCACTGTCCTGCGTCGTCTTTCTCTCACTCCATTGCGAATTAGTGGTCTCAGGCGATCACTGCCACCGCTGCTCTCTCCCTCCACCCGGTGAATCACTTGATTCAAGGAGGTACCAATGTCAAGATCTGCTAAAGAAGATGCCAAGAGTGGGAAGAAGAAAGAAAAATGGATCGGACAGGAATGAAGATGGCTAAAAATGGAGGTGAGCCGATGGCTAAGGAAGAAAGCTTTTTTTAGTTACTGTATTTCTTTTTAAAAGTTTCATTATTTTATTGTTTTATTTTTCTATTTTTTAAATATTTTTTTAGCTTAAATAGGATAGTCACTCGCCTTAACGAGAGTGAATTCACTCATTTTTGCCAACTCAACCATCTTGATGCCACATAAGCCTAGTCAATGGTCAGAGAGGTTTGATAAGTTGTGTTTTATTAAGTTTAAGGGTTGGGTTCATAATACAAACTCATACAATTACAAGGATCTATTAGACCATTTAGCCAAATTTGCACATCATTCAATAAAAGGGATAATTTGATAGACCTTCTTACGCTTTAACTTCTTTATTTTAACTCTTTTTTTTATGATAATTGTTTTAACTATTTATTTTTAAAGAAAAGTATTCACAGTTTAACAATTTACCTTTGTAATAATATTATTTTAAAATAAATTAATTTAATACACATCAGTTTGACATCTTGGGAGGTCACCACCGCCGGTGACTTTTTGACCTAATCTCACCACTATGGCCACTCAGGCCACTGGTCAGCCTAGTCTTGGGCCTGGCCAGTCCTCAATACTACAAGAAGCTGCATTCCCACCCTTACCAATAAAAACTAATAGTGCGAACCTTAATATCGAGCCTAATAGTATTGGTTTGCCTAACGACAACAATGATAAATTACAGGTGAATTATGCCAATGCCCTTAGAAATCAGATCACCTATTCGACGAAGAGGGTTGAACCAATTCCTATGAAGACAATCACCTATATGAATGGAATTCCTCGAGTGATGTGGACAGAGAAGGAAGTTAAGAGGATGAACATTATTGAGAATCTCCAATATGCAATAGTTGGTAAATTTTCATATGGTTGGCCGGAACTGGAGGAACTTAGGATGCTTATCCCGAAACAATGCAACATTAAAGGAGAATGTAAGATAGGTCTATTACGCAATAGACATGTCCTCATCAGACTTGATCAACAGGAAGATTTCATCAGTGTAATGTCTAAAAACATACACTACATATTGGCTAAGGACGGATATTCATATTCCATGAGGCCCCTTATTTATGATGAAAAATTTCAGGCTACAGAAGAAACAACACAGGCGCTGGCCTGGATATCGTTCCCAGATCTCAAACCCACCTACTTTGTGAAGGAATCCATATTCTCACTGGCAACAGCAGTTGGAAAGCCATTACAATTAGATATGGCCACAATAAATAAAACGAGACCAAGTTATGCCCGAGTCAAAGTGCAAGTCGATCTTATGTCAGAGTTCCTAAGGTTTATTGAAATGGAGATTATGAATGAAGATACGAAGGTCTCAAGAATAGAACAAGTGAAAATTCAATATGAATTTTTGCCTAAATATTGTACACATTGTAAGGTTCAAGGGCATGTGGAGGAGGATTGTAAACATTTACACCCAGAATTGAGGACTGAAAATGGAGGAGGAATGGGGCAGCCAAAAGGTGATGAACAATCACAGGATGATCAGGAGAAAGTAAGAGGGGATGAGCAAAGGAAGAATGATCAACAAGGAAGACGAAGAACAATCAGAAGATATTGGAATCCTACAAATAAAATGTTTACAATGGAAAAAGGTGTTGGCATTAGTGAGAAGGCTAGTACTCCTGGCAAAGCTGACAAGGGGAATGCATTTGCAATCTTAGCAGCCAATGAGGTAGACGGAAGTAACCAGGAGATGAATAAGCACCAAACGGAGGAAGTAAGTTTTGTTCCTGAGATAAGTAAAGCAGCTGATCAACAACTAGGCAATGAATCCACTAAGGATTGGATCAACAGGGCTTTCACTACACAGCAGGAGAGGAATGATGAACAACATACAAGTAATACTATAGCAGCACAGATGCAACGTGGAATTTGTAGCAAAGATGGTAACAATGATGATAATGGGAATACATATTTGTCAAAAAATGCAAAAATCATAGTCGAAGTTGCGGAGGTTGTCCACCAGCAAGGAGATATATCTGCTACACATGAAAAAAATGATCAAATTAATGAAAGGGGAAAGATAATAGAAGAGGTGCATACAATCGATGAGAACACATGGAGGAATACACATGGGAAGGAAATAGTGGCTTATCATCAACATGAGGATTGGGGAGATGCTACATATCTTGAGCCCCTCCAAACAATGGTTCCAAGTGAGGGGGGATCTCCTTCCGCAAATAATCTTCATATAAGTGTGGGTGAATCAAATGAGTTGAGCAGCAACCTGCAAGCAACAAGGGGTCCAGATGATGTGCAGGCTATCACAATGGGCAAGAGAAGATCTGCACCTAATGAAGTTTTACATGCCATAGTTACACATCAGGTCCTACAGGAGAAGATGCAGACATCTAATCAGGAGAACATATCCAGGGAAGATAGTAATGAAATAAATATTGAAGATGGTGAAGAAGAAGAAAGTGTGCAGTTGGAGAACAATATTTATAAAGAAGCTAACTTATCTCCTCAGATGATGACCAGAGGACACAAAAGAAAAGGCAAAAAGGTTAATGAGACAAAGTCGACAAGGATACAGGCCAAAAGGAGTGAAAAGAGTGTTTCCCAATGACTCAAAAAGCTTTAGTTTGGAATATAAGGTCGGTGAGAACTCAAAATGCATTTCATAGAGTTCAAATGTTACATAGACACCACAAATTCTTCCTAATTGCCTTGATGGAACCTTTTCAAGACACTAGGCATATTCAGAAATACAAAAGAAGGTTGGGCATGCAATATGTCAATTACAACTCCAATGGTCAAATTTGGGTATTTATTCAGGAGGGGATTCATGTGGGAGTAGTTTCAGATTCTGAACAACAATTAACTTTACTCCTATCATTTCATAATGGTATTCAGTTCTTGGTCACTTTGGTATATGCTAAATGTACATCAGTTGAGAGACTGAGGTTGTGGGAAGATATTTATGCAATATGTGATAATCACTCATTACCTTGGATGGTTGGAGGAGACTTCAATGTTGTTATGGGGGAATAAGAGAAAATTGGTGGACTTCCTGTATATCTACATGAATATGAAGACTTTTCTTTATGTATCAATTCATGTGAATTAAATGATCTACACTTCTCTGGTAGCCCTTTCACATGGTGGAATGGTAGAGCAGATGAGGATTGTATTTTCAAAAGACTTGATAGGGTGGTTGCAAACCAGGCTATGCAAGATATGGTTGGTAATATGGAGGTTATGCATTTGGCTAAGACTGGATCAGATCATGCCCCTCTCCTACTGACTACTGGAGGTCCTGTCCCAAATTTCAGCAAACCATTTAAGTTTTTAAAATTTTGGACTGAAAGTGATGATTTTACGGAGGTGATTAGACAAAGCTGGGAGGCTGATATATCTGAAAATGTGTTTGTACAATGGAAGATGAGACAGAAAAAAACCAAATTAGCCTTGGCTAAATGGAGTAGGGCTAAATTTGGGGATATCTTTAAACAATTGCAGATTAGAGAAGAAATAGTTAGACTGAAAGAAGAGTTATTTGAAGCTGATCCTAGTGCCAATAACAGAATGGTACTTCAACAAGCTCAAGCAGAACATAAGTTTTATTTGCATTATGAAGAGGAATTTTGGAGGCAAAAGGCTAGCATTCAATGGAGCACAGAAGGAGATAAGAGTACCAGATTCTTTCATTGTCTGGTTAAAGGAAAGAGAAAGAGATTAACATTGAAGAGAATTCTCAAATCTGATGGTACCTGGGCTGAGGGAGATGATGAGATCACTAGGGAGGCCTTGAAATTTTACACTGATCAATTCACTGGGACTAAGTGTATTGAAGATTATAGTATGTTACAACACATTGAAGCACAGGTCACACCAGAAGATAACTATCTTATTAAAACCATGCCTGAAGAAGAAGAAATCAAATCTGTTGTCTTTAAGCTGAACGGAAACAGTGCTTGTGGACCTGATGGATTTACTGGTATCTTTTATCAATCTTGTTGGCCAATTGTGGGGGCTGATATTGTTAATGTTGTACAAGCCTATTTCCAAGGTCAAACCCTACCTAAATCAATTACTCATACTAATTTTGTCTTAATTCCAAAAAGGGAATTTATTCAAACCTTTTCAGACCTTAGACCAATTAGTTTAAGTAATTTCATCAACAAAGTGATTTCAAGAATTGTACATGATAGAATGGAATGTCTTCTTCCTAGATTAATTTCACAAAATCAATTTGGTTTCGTAAAAGGAAGGAATATTGCTGAGAATATTTTGCTGGCACAGGAAATTATAACTGATATTGGAAAGAGGGGGAAACCTGATAATATTGTTATCAAACTAGACATGGCCAAAGCATATGATAGGGTGAATTGGAAATTTTTGACTAGAGTTTTAACTCATATGGGCTTTGATAATACAGTAGTTGCTATGATATGGAGAATTATGGCCAATAACTGGTATTCCATTCTCATTAATGGACAAGCTCAAGGATTTTTTCATTCCACAAGAGGTGTAAAGCAGGGTGATCCTTTATCACCTGCTCTATTTATACTAACTGCTGAGGTGTTGACTAAAGCACTGAATCAATTGTTTAATTACAATGAGTTTAGATGTTTTGGTATGCCTAAATGGAGTGACAACTTAAATTATCTGGCATATGCAGATGATACCATTATTTTCTCATCTGCAGAGAAGAAGTCTTTGGAGTTAATTATGAAGGTGTTGCAAGATTATGAAGCACAATCTGGACAAAAAATCAACAAGGAGAAGAGTTTCTTCTACATGTCTCACAAGGCGGCAAATACATCAGTAAAGGTGGTGGAAGACACTACAGGTTTTCTACGAGGTAAATTTCCTTTAATGTATCTTGGATGTCCCATTGGGCATGCTAAGAAAAGGAAAGTTGATTTCACAGAATTACTTAAGAAAATCCAAAATAAACTTCACGTTTGGAAAGGCAAAATGCTTTCCTTTGGGGGTAAGGCAGTCCTTATCAAACATGTGTTGCAAAGTATGCCCATATACTTATAATCTGTTATGGCTCCTCCTAAATGCATCATTTATGACATTCATAAAATCTTTGCTAAGTTTCTATGGAATTTCAAAGAAGAGGGAAGGGCAAAACATTGGATCTCCTGGAATGATATTTGTGTACCTAAAGAAGAAGGAGGTCTTGGCTTTAGATCCTTATTTGATTTGTCTAAAGCATTTTTTGCTAAACTTTGGTGGAGTTTCAGAACTAAAAACACATTGTGGTCCAATTTCTTATGGAATAAATATTGCAAGAGGCATGGTCCACAAACTGTAGAATGGAAAGGGGGATCTCAAGTTTGGAAGTTGATGCTACAAGCAAGAGATAATATTGACCAGGAAATATGGTGGGAACCAAGAAGGGGTCATGCTAGTCTGTGGCATGATAATTGGACTCAACTGGGAGCATTGCAGTATGTATTACCACTAAATCTTACAATTATTGATGATTTTGCAGAAGTTAATCAGGTTATGAACACTAATGGGTGGAATATGGATATGTTGCGGGAGATGGTTGGAGAAGACATATGTAAGCATGTGAGTACTAACCTAGGAAATGGCATAGTAGTTAATGAGAGGGACAAACCTTGGTGGATGCCCAATAGTAAAGGAAACTTCACTGTTGGAAGTGCCTGGGAAATGCTAAGACAAAGAAAGGACAAGCAGCATAATATTATGGTTATTTGGGAAAAAGGAATACCTTTCAGAGTTTCCTTTCTTCTTTGAGAGTGTGGTTCAAAAGAATCCCTATTGGAGAGGTATTAGTTAGGTGCAAAATTGCTGACTCTGTTATATGTATTTGCTGTAACAATTCAATGGCGGAAACTTTTGACCACTTGTTTGTAGCATGTCCAGATGCTAATTTCCTATGGAGATCTATATCAGGAGCTGCAGGAATACAGGGACCTTATATACAGTTGAAGCAAACATTGGACAAATGGTGGGGTGCTGATTGTAATGCTAAACTGAGACCTATATATAATGCAGTACCAATATTTATCATCTGGCAGATTTGGAAGAGAAGAAATGTTATTAGAAATGGGGGACATTTATCCAAGGTCACTATGCTTAGAGAAATCAATAGGAATACTTATCTATTTGCAATGAATAGATATCCTTGGCTAGTTAATATCCCAAGCTCTTGGCCTTGGATGGTAAATTTTTTTGAAGAATATATCCTAAGGCTCTCTTGGAAAGTAGTAAGATGGAACTGGCCTGCTGTGGGGGTATTTAAATGCAATACAGATGGCTCTAGTAAAGATCAGTTATCAATCAGCTCTAAAGCTTTTTGTGTGAGAAACAGTCGTGGGGATTTAATCTATGCACAAACTGTTTGTATGACATTTTGCAATGCCTTAGAAGCTGAAGTGAAAGCTTTTAGAAGTGGTTTACTGTATTGTGTGCAAAACAATTACCTTCCTCTTGTGATGGAAACACACTCCCTAATAATAAAAAAAATCCTTGACGGAAAATGGGAAATCCCATGGGGAATTTCAGTGGACATAAGGTGCATTATGGAGGAGCTAAAGGAAAAGGAAGTGGTGGTCAAACACATTTTCAGAGAGGGGAACAAACTGGCGGATTTTTTAACTAACTATATCTTCAATTTTGCAGGTACAAATAGCATTCAGTTTACATCCGTAGAAGATCTACCAGGACAAGCTCAAGCATTACTACATGGTGATAAACAAGGCACACCAAATCTCAGGACAAAGAAGTGTCAAAATGCAAATTTCAATATATAAAACACACTCTTTTACAAAGAGGAACAAAGAGAATTTCTTGCCCAACAAAAAAGATTTCCGGACTACAATAACATCGACACAACGATTACACAAAGAGGAATCTTTAGCAAGGAACACAAAAATTAGGCAAAACGTGCTTAGCGGTGTCATAAATCTGCAGAATCAAAGAGGTTACCTAATAAACCTGAAATTGTTGCAGTGGTATTAGCTTCTTGAAGCTCAGCCTGCACGATTTAAGGTCAGTTAGCTCAATCTCTTTGACATAGCTGTGACAATTTGTTAAGCTCTTGGAGTATGTGTTACCTTGCGGACAAGCTGGACGACTGTTAAGACTTGAAGAAGTCTTCATCAGACCGGATCCATGGCGTTTGTGAGAATTTTGAACGCCCAGGTGGATGCCGCCTAAGCTCTTGATCATTTCGTCTCAATGTCTGCTACTGGAATGCGGCCGGAGTTGCTGATCATAATGGTGTCTGGAGCTGCGTCGAGCAGCTACCAAGAAAGAAGACACAGAGGGTTTCTCCTTCTCTGAATCTTTCTCTGTATTTTGCTTTTGTTTCCTTTTTTTGTTCCCTGTCCTTTCGGTTATTAAAGAACTTGCTTATTTTTACTTTTATTGAATAAAAGGGTCTGACCCACTTTTGATCAAAAAAAAAAAATAAAAAAATAAAAATTTAATACACATCCTTTTTACTATTCGGTGTTGATATTGATAAAAATGGACATGAAAATTGAGAATACTAATCTTTGTTACAATTCCTTTCTGCAAATTTTTGAGGTATGAAAAAGAATTGTAACAAAGATTAGTTATTCTCAATTTTATACTCAATGAATCGTGTATTATTACCTTGAATTGAACATACATATTTTTCAGAAATATCCATTTAAATATTTTCACTATTTGTTCTATTTTCTCATGCAACAATCCAACCAATTCAATATAGTTAGTTGAGGTAGACATGCTAATAATCATTCTAGCACATTCAGTATACCTGAATCCATTCATATTAGTAATTATTTCGCTATCCCAATACAAAGCAATCATCACATTACGTTCAAGGTTCGTCACCTTTATCATATACATAAAAATAAGACTTTTTTTTTTGTAATCAATAAATCAGAAAAAACAATTTTAAAGCAATAATAAGAACTTAACCTAAAAGATATTTTAACTTGCAACTTATATGATTCATACCTGATGAAGTTTTATGAATATTATTTCAACAATGAGCTAAACAGGTAAAAACTTTGCTGAATGTTGTTGGAATATGCAAAACATTTCTTTCAACAAGATTTATTTTATAATCACATGTGGTCAGTTTGAAAAATGAAGGAATATGACTTTAATAAAGTATCGTAACTGACAGTCACGTTTTTAAGGTAAAATGTTACTGTCAGTAACGTTTTACAGCTAGATTTGCAGAATTTGATTCTAAATTTGCAGGATTCGATGACCCGTGATTAGATTCTTAAGAAACGTTACTGTGAATAACGTTTTAGGTGTAAAACGTGTCTTAGAGTAAAGTATTATAAAACGTTACTCAGAGTAACGTATTATGCTGAAAATGTTACTCAAAGTAACGTTTCTAAACTTAACTCATCAGCAACAAATATTTCACAACTTAATTTTTAAAATAAAATATACCCTAAAACGTTATTGAAAACTACGTTTATATTAGTTTTGTAATTATTTTTTTAAAACGTATTATTTTGATAAACTGATTAAATAATGGCTTAGTTTGGTCAATAAATGAAAAAACACCGTCCAAAATGAAGGGAACGAAAAATCTTGATCTAGCATGTATTTATAGAACTATTTTTTGCTTCTACACATTCACTGTGTCGCACTGCCCATTTTTGTGACACATACCGTGTGAATGGTGTCATGTTGTACTACCTATTTCTCGAATAAATAGACACGTTCGTCCTACATGAAAATTTGGTGTCCTGTGGCGTTCTACATGTATTATGACACGTAGGACGCGTGCACACCCAAATTTGGAGGGTATAGATGCAAGCTGAAGACAATTTAAAAGATATATTCTTATATTATGCCTATAAAATATATACAACTAGCTAGGGGTGTACATGATCGGGTTGGTTCGGGTTTTTCAAATATCAAATCAAACCATTTGTGTAAAAATTTTAAATTTATAAACCAAACCAAACTAATAAAATTTGCATTTTTTCGGGTTTTTCGAACTTGGGTTGGTTCGGGTTTTTCAAATACCAAACCAAATCATTGTGCCAAATTTTTAAATTTATAAATCAAACCAAACTAATAAACCTCAAACTTTTTCAGATTTTTTTATTTTTTCGATAAAGTTTGCATACAAACATATAATTAACTTGTGCTCCAAATATTTCTTTAGTCCAACCAAAATACAATTATCTAAGATGTTTCTTAAAAAAATAACACGAAATATGAGATGAGTACTGATGACACAAAAATATTCAATAAAAAATAAGGAAAAAAGGACGATATTACCCCCGAACTTTGCTAAATTGTACGTCTATGTCCTCCGTTATACTTTGGGTCCATCTCAGCCCCTGCCATCTAATTATCGGTACACACATGTCCCTCTCACTAACGGTCCCCTCATTTTGTACACGTGTCTTAATCCTAATTAACTACCCATTTGACCATTATTTTCAACCCATAAACTAATGACCGTCCCCATAAACCCGACCCACAACCAAATAACCCTTCATCTTTTTTGTAAGGAAATATCATTGATTCCTTGCTTATCCAAAAAAAAAAAGGAGAAACAAAAAAAACTTCATCTAGAATAAACTCAATGCATCCTTCTTAATGTTTCAAACAACAACAATTAATCAACCTCTTTCAACAACACAAATAGATTGTAAGAATATTTTCAATCCTGTGCAAAATTAAACTTTCCAACAACAATCACAAAAATATGGTGCACTTGATTCAATTCACTTGGCTGGAGATGAAGCTCATTGTTGGTTTGTTGGTTTTTTCTCCGTCGTTGGAATCTCTTTGTTGTTGATTGTATTATTTACTGATTTTTATCAAACTTCAAGTTTGCCGGAGAATGGAGCTCGACATTAATGGCAGAACTCAAGAAAAATGAAAACCCAATTTAAAGCTTGAAGCTTTATCCGTCAATGGCAATAGTATTTTTAACCCGTTTCAACAACAACTAATCAATTTAAGTTCAAATTTTCTTATTTGATTGCAAACCCACTTTTCTTGAAGCTTTGTCCTTCAATGGTGGTAGTATTTCCAATCCCTTTCAACAACAATAAATCAATTTAAATTAGAAATTTTTGTTTCTATTGAAGACTCACTTTTAAACCTGAAGCTTTGTCCATCAATGGTGGTAGTATTTCCAACCCCATTCAACAAAAAATTAAAATGGGTCTCTTGTTTTTCAATGAAAGCACATGCTACTGCGTCTTTGTTTTAATGAGATTTGAAAGAGCTTCAAATGAAAATGTAGTGAAGAACAATTTTGTCTTTTGTTTGATTTAAAAAGTTTTGGGTTAATTATGTTTTAATGGAGGAGGGCTCTTTATATTTTATTTTAATTTTAAATGTCATGGTGTTTTAATTTGGGTCATGGGTGGGTAAATTATGAAAAATGGGTGGATCTTTTAATTTTAGGTAAATAAACAAATAAAATCGAGTAAATGGTTGAGATGAAGCCACGTGTTTGTCAGTTAGTTTTAAGGGTATACACAACCCAAAAGAGTAACGGTAAGAGTATATACAACCCTAAAGTATAACGAAGGGTATTAACATATCATTTGTGATAGTTCGGGGGTATATTTGTCCTTTTTCCCAAAAAATAATAATGAAATCATCATATAAAATAAATATTGCAAAGTCATAATGAAAATGATCATAATTTAAAAGCACTAGATCATGCTAAAATAAGTTTAATAAGTATTAGTTACATTACTAAATATTTAAGGAAAATTAAAATTAGATTATGTATTTTAATTGTCTAAACCAATGTAAAACTAAAGAACAAATATTCAATATTATTGTCATTCTTAGTGTTGAATTGATTTTCTTTTTGCATTAGTATTAATTTGATGTTGATTTAAGTTTTATTATAATTATCAACATCAATGAACTATAATCTTTATTGGATCATTCTGAATTGTAAGTTTTAAATTTGAAATAATATATTAAAAGATAAAAACTATGAAATAGTATAAGAAATATTTTAAAATTATATCAAAGTAATTATTTTTATGTATAAAATAAAATATTTAAAATTACATATATAATGTCGGGTTGGTTTGGTCTAGGGTTAGTTTTTTTTAGTTAAAACTAAACCAACTCAAATATAGTCGGATTTTTTTTTCAATACCAAACCAAGTCAAACCAAACCACTAGTCGAGTTTTTTTTCCGATTTAATTCGGTTTACGATTTGGTTCGATTTTCAGTTCGATTTTGTACACCCCTATAACTAGCCATCACAATTCTGAACATTTCAGTAGATGCCACTTTGCTATTGGCATGGAGAGACATTCATGTTAATTCATGAAATTTTTTGTGCTCCTCTAGTTTATTATGGAAAATATATCAAGTTTTTTTTTTTTTGTAATTTGGGCACTTATAACTTAATTGTTGCATCTATAAGTTAATTAGTTTGATTTTGAATATGGAACTTCAAGATGGCTAATATCTTTGGATTTTCATTGGTATAGTCTATGTTGCTCGGTCTCTTCAAAATGTCGACGGGTGCGTGTCGAATCCTCCAAAAATAGTGTATTTTTGAAGGATTCGACATGGATGCGGCAACATTTTTGGAGAGTCTCAGCAACTTAGGATATAGTACTATTATTTGTTGGGTTCTGAAGGGTGATTAGGGCGTCATGCGGAAGCTTACAATTGCAAATCATAAGACGATAAATTAGACGACACATAAAATTATACTAAAAGAAATATATTATTGTAGGATATGACCAATTGGCCTACATAATTAAAAACTAATCAAAAACATAGAAACTGTAGAGAGAAAATCTCCCCATAAACAAAACTCTTAAAGAACTACATTGTGGATGCTATTGTTTTGTGTTAGAAGAAAACAAACCTATATTTATAGAGTCCTAAAACTTTTTCTTACTAGAAAAGGAGTCCTAAAACCTTTCCTACTAGAAAAGGAGTCCTAAAAGGAGAGAATAAACCAAATATAAAATAATATTATATTTTCCTTTCAAGAAAAATAAAAACATTTATGGTAATGTTTTGTTTTTTCTTTAAGGAAAAATAAATCTTAAATTATGGTAAGAAAATCAGGGCAAAACCCTAACATTATTATGCTCATGTTAGTGTATTTCTAGTGACCATGAGTTTCATATTGCTAAATTATCTTATATAACTTGACTAACACTTAATTATTCAATGATGCCAAAAAGGGGGAAATAGAGGAGATCAGGTGCACATGAAATTTTTACTAATCAAAGAATCTAGTCATGTGCAAATTATTGACCATGTTTGTAGGAAACATGATTGAACTTATTTAGGTTCTCATTATAACCTAACCACTTAGAAGGTTTCAATGAGTGGACGGTGAATTTCTAGATAGACTTAGATGGTCACAATTCACACATTTTACTTAAGTCATATTTGATGATCAAGTTGGTTCTTAGGGGGAAGTTGAACATGAATTTTTCTATGAGTTTAATTTATCATCATCAAAAAGAGAGAGTTTGTTGAACTATGTTAAATTTGTTGAATATTACGATAGGTCGTGGTCTTTTTACTCCCTTGAGTAAGTAGTTTAAGAACCTGGTTCTTCAACGCATTAGGTAGGATATCGTAAAATAACAATAGCAGAGAAAATTTATCTTATTAATAAATAAGATTTAGGTAGATACTGGTATATGTATAATGAATTTTCCACTAATAATTGTAATTAAAATAATTCAACATTGTTTTACATTAATTAATTAGATTCATAGTTTCATTAGTTCCACCATAGAAGAGAAAAGTTAAGAAAAGAATTAATCCAAACAACAAAATTCGTCTCAGAGTCATTCCCCTGACTGGAACACTTATACAAACTCCTGTATCAATTAGTTTCATTCCTCTCGTTAGATCGATCGAAAAATAACTTGAGTAAGAGCTTGTCCAGAGAGAAATTAAAGCAAGTAGAAAAGACAGAAAAATTTACTAATAAAATTGAACAAAAAAAAAATTAAATTTACAAAAGAATTGATTCCTATACTAACTACTAAGTCCACTTTTTCATTAAAATGGAACAAGTAGACTGCAATCTTGACATTTAGATAATTCTTGTATACATATTCCATAAACAAATCAATGAACCCTCCTACATACATCTAAAATGAAAAAAAAAATATATAGAGAGAGGAAAGAATTTTTGGTCCTATAAAAAACGGAATTTGTGCTTGTGAAAATTATCAAATAATCGGATTAATTTAATTGACCTCATGTATAGTATGTAAGGTAGGTCTCCATGAGCGATGATGTAACTCTAGACCTACATCGACATTCATCAACTTTGTCAATAATTGATGTATCGATAGATCTTCTACGTCTACCTTACTCATCAACTCCAATAATTGCTTCTTCGTGATTTTTATCTTTATCTCTTTTATAATGGGCATCGAAGAATGAATGCTTTCCTTATTATTTTCTACAACGAGAAAATGATCTTCCTCTAATTTCATTGTCTTACCACAATAAAAATGATCCTTGTTAGTTTCTAGCTCTTCTGATACAATCGATTCTTTTTTCATGCAATTCCCCATATAATGTTGTTGGTGTTGATATATAGTGGATATATACTCTTTTCTCTTTAGTATAAATCAGAATATTTATGAATTCTTGTTGCTAGGCAAGTTTTTAAATTTCTTTGTAAAGATGAGTTGTGACATAGTATTTATAATAGGAAAAATAATAAGGTATAGTTCACATTTTTTTATTGAAGAAAAGGGTTAACAATGACTGCGTCGTCCAATTTGGCAGGTGATGAGATTTTGACCGTCCAAGAGTATTGTAACACATTGTACAAATATCCAGTACTACATCGATTTTTAATTTTTTGGTATTAAACATATCATGTGAAAAGTTATAATTAAAGAAATATCAAAAAAAGGAAAGATGCATTTTTCTAAACAGACTAAAAAGGAAAGTAAGACATACGATTTGAAATTGAGAGAATATATTCTAAATGCTAAAAGCTACTAGCACTCTCCGTCCTAATTTAAATATTTTAGTTTAATTGAGCTCGATGTTCAAGAAATACAGAAATATTTTTAATTTTGTACGCTTAAATTAAAAATGTGTGTAGTACTTTAAATCTTGTGATTTTAAAACTTTTCATGTAGAATGTTGAAATTGGAAAACTTACCAAATATAAAAAGAAACATTCTTTTTGAGACAGATCAAAAAGAAAAGTAAGACACTTAAGGTTGAAATGAAGAGGATATTAATTCAAAGTACTTATATTCATATCGGTGAACTACTACTCGCTCCATTCATTTATGAACTTCTCGAATGAAAAAGAGATGTTTACTTTTGCTTATTCAATTTAGCAAATTAAGAGACAAATTCCACTTAATTCCTAATATATTTTTAATTAACTAAATCATTTTTCAATACATTTCTCAAAATACTGAATTTATTTTATTCAATATATTCTTCATTTTATTAGATATTTTTTTTAAAAATATGTCAACAAATAAAAATGAACGGAGAGAGCATGATATATTAGAGCAAAAAATGATATTCGAGAAAGAAACATTAAAAGATGAAAAAGTCGAGGCAAAACTGTATTAAGCAGATAATTAGATGTGAACATAATTATATTAACTTCACAAATTATATTTCATGTTTTGTCTTTCCAGAAGCAATTGTGAATTAATCAACTTTAGATTAAAATATATCATTAAGAAAAAGAAATAAATTGATAAATCTTCTTAATTTTAATTTATTTTATAAGAATTGTCTTAACTATTTATTTTTAAAGAAAAATATTTACCTTTTTAATATTTTACTTTTAGAATTAATTAATTTAATGGATATTCTTTTTACTATTACCTGTGTTGTTATTGATAAAAATAAAAATAATCTGTGAAGTTTTCGTCATATATCTCCTTGTTGATCATCTTAATATATTCTTTTTAAAATGATTCTCTGATTAAGGATGGAACAATTCCATCACTGAATCATTGCGGTCTTATTTTTTAAATTGTCGCAAAGTGAACATACTTAAACGTGAAATTATTGGTCAAAGGAACCAAAACAGTTTATCCAATTTGACACACTAACTCAACTTATAATTAGGAATTGGTGTTTTGTGATTGATTGACCAATGATATGGTTAAACAAGTTTTCTTTAAGACTATTAAAATATCTTACTACCTTTTAATAAATAGTTTATTATTAACTCTTTCTTTTGAAACTTTCTTAAAAAGAATATTTCTTTCAACTTTAAATTTTATATATCTTGAATGAATAATTTAAACAATAATATTTGTGTGTCTACACGTGAAAAGTGTGCCACCTCTCACAAATTTAATAAAGAAAGGAAAAAAGAGACTTTATTAATTACGATAAAGGAAGTATGATCATGTCTCCCAATATATTGAACTTGAACGTCACATTTTTTTCATGTTGATTTGATATTTTTTCTTTAAAAAATTATTTATTAAGGATTTTTCTAAATAAGATTAAATTTATTAGTTATCTTTTAAAATTTAAAATTAAACTATTAGTACTTTATATTAAATTTTGGTGAGCATATTATGGCCATTACTTCACCTTAGAACTCAAATAACCACTAACACAATATATATTATCCGTATTTTATTTTATTATCTTTTGTAACTCACGTAACTTCTAATTCATAATTCTTTTGTTTATCTACCTACATTATTATACCACTTTTTCCTAATTCATTTTAAATGAAGAATTTTTTGCCTATAAAAAGTGGTGATTTTACTTTACGTCGGGTAAATGACAAAACATAGAGTGCATAAAGAAGTGAGTTAAAAATAAGAGGTTTTTTAGTTGAAGGAATATATTTTTTTTTTGGTAAAGCATTGAACTCAACTTATCTAGAATTGTTGAGTTGTATGACGTTATAGGGTTAAGAGGACTATTATTAGACTTATAAATATTTGTTATAGTGGTGGATCATCTTAGAAAGATAGAGATATTTGCTCCTTAACTAAACTAAATTTCATGATATTTGGGGCAACCACAAAGTAATTCATCCGATAAACACCAAGTTCATATAGATTTTCTCTGAAATGCTTAATTACGAACTTTCCAAGTGATGCATGTATATGATCGCCCTGTCATAAAACAAAAGATTGTTTTATGATATTTTTTATCGAGTATATAAAAACTATTTGTATGAGTATTACCTTTTCGTCCTGTAAAATCATCTCCAAAGAGTAAGGTATTTCTGGTTTGATTTTATCAGGAACTATCCACAATCGAATAACACGAACTTTCAAGTTCCATTGCATTAATTTGGATGTAATTTTTGAGATTGTGTTGTTGAGAATATAATTAAATAATAAAAGTGTGCTCTCTAATAGCTTAAGCTTTTAGAGGAGATAGTCATACACTTTAACATGGTATCAGAGCAGACAGATGTCCTGAGATCGAATCTTACCGCCACCTAAATCAAAAAAGAATTTTCACGTGTTTGGCCCATAGAATTAGAATCGGGCCCACAATGTAAAGTTATTTAAAGTTATTACTGAAAGATGTCTATATATAGTTCGTGAATTTAAAGATACAGTGAATAATGTAGTTTAAGTTTCCTTGTTTGGTGAATGATTATTGAAGAGTTATAAAACTGCCTTATTTGTATTTATCTGTAAAAAATATTTATTGTTTGGTATAAATTTTAAATATAAAATATTGATATATTTAGACTCCTTACGTAAAATATATACTCATCATCTATCTATATATACAATCAGTTATAAAGACTACTAAAAAAAATCAACTATTCAATTATGAATCCAATTTTCCTTGACTAAATGGTTTATAAAAAAAATGATTTTATAGGCGAATACTTGTGTAGATATTCATTTAACAATTAAAATTTTGTATTTGTAGATAGATGATGTAATAGTTAAAAATGTGGTATTGACAAATAATTTATTTTTGTTTATTTAAAATGTTGTGTAACTATCGTAAAATTACATAAATGGGTCTAATTGTAATTATTGACATGTTTCAATATTTATTTAAATAATTCGTTATTATTGATTATTTAAAATGATTTAAAATTTAAAATTATAAAAAAATATGGTATTGACATGTGTCATTTTCTCTTCTCCTTTTATATATAGATAGATGGGAAACAAGTAGCCATTTTAGTATAAATATATATTCACTTCATGGAGAAAGAAAGTAACAAAAACATCTTTTAGCGGTAATAAATATATACGTTAACAAAAAGTGTTAAAACTTTTATCAACATTAGTTAATTGTCATTGGATCCAATGTCGCTACAGGTTTTAGGGATATTTAATTTACAAAGAGTGTTAATTACCGCTAAAAATACACATTTAACAACAATTAAGCTATTGTCATTAATTAATTACCGCTAACGATTATTTTTCATGTACTGAATTGAATTCAAGCTTCATGGAAAGTGCAAGCAATGACATTGTCTTTTTAGTTTGCAAAATCTACCACTTGTGAATTTTAAGATAATTTTTTTCTTAATGCTCTTGCTTCCCTTTTTCCATCCTATAATCTCAGCCAACATTTATGCATGCACACTCAATCCTAGTATAAATATGTGCAAGTAGGCAATCAACATAGATTTATCTTCCATGGTGGCTACTATTATATATACTAGTATACGTGCCCGCGCGATGCGCGAATATTTTTAAATTAAGAATAATTTATAAAATTTATTATGGTATTTTTTTTTTAAAAAAAGGTTATAATAATACATTATTACTATTTATATGATCATATTAACTTAATGTTATATGCAATAATATTTTAAAATATTTTCTCTAACTAAAATTGTCGTCAGATTCTATGTTATATGCAATAATATTCAAAATTTTATGATGAATTCGTATATTTTTTTTTTCAAGAATTGATTTCATAAACTACTCATTATTATTTGCTATTTTTACATATAAAATAAGTGACTAAACAATCAATTTAGTGATATATTCTTAAAGAAAAGACATTCAAACTGTTATCTTTATGATATTTTAAAAAATAGATTACAGATAAAAGTTTCTGTAAAAATTAGTCCATCTTTTTTTATTAATATCTTAAAATTGTCTGTCAAGTACTGAATTGGTTTTTTCTTTTCCAATCTTCGGAAAAAACTAACCACCCACATATACTATTTGTTATTTTAATTAACTTAAAAATATTTCCTCATCTCCAATTGAAATAAAAATATTTTTTATCCTTTTATATTAAAAAAAAAAAGCTATGCACTTTATGTACTATAATAATAATAATAAATTCTCACAAAAATAAAAGTAAACTACAAATCTAATGACAATAGATTTTATGTTGATAATTTTTTTTGTTTTTTATTGAAGTATTTAAAGTTGTGTCATGTGTCCTCCTACATATTAAGTGAAACTAAAGATCACTCTATTCTAATTGATTCCTAGCATCAATTTATTTTAAAATCTTGTTAATCAAGTAATATTAGAATTTTTAAGGATAATTTTATTCAATAGCTACATTAAATAAAGGCATTTATCATTGAAATTCATAAATAACCATTAGTAAATTAGTAATAGTTATTAATTAGACTTTTCATGTACTCTCATTTTTCTTTCATTTTTAGCATATAAATCACTAATTGGGGAAGTTGTAATCATTTCAAAAATTAATTAATATTAAACAAAATACACCCAAACAGATATCTAGATGAAATTTTAAAAAATAGCTTAGGCATAGAAATTTTGGTAAAAGTTAATTCATTTTCTATTAATTTCTTAAAATTGTCTATTAAGTGTTGGGTTGTTTCTTTTACCTTTCCATTCTTCAGGAAAAAAAAATTATGATATTATAATAACTCAATTTGAAGATGTAATGAGGATTAATATATTTTAAATGAGCGCGACACTTATCACATTACTATTTGCTAAAAATTTACATTATAGAAAGTGTGAAGTTATAACCATCTTCAAAACTATAAATTTTAAATCTTCATCTTTTAATTAATCTTATATGTTTTATAAATAACTTTTAAAAAAGTCAACATTGCACATTCAAAAAGGTCCTATATATATAAAAAAAAAAAAAAAAAAAAACCGCGCACATATAACTTTTGTTATTTTAATTAACTAAAAAAATACCTCATCTCCAATTCAAATAAAAATAATTCTTATCCTTTTATATTATAAGGATAAAAGAAATTATGCAGTTTATGTACTATTATATTTATAAGTTCTCATAAAAATAATAATTATACTACAAATTTAATGACAATAGATTTTATACCAATACTTTTTTGTCATTTCTTGATAGATTTTCTGTCATTTCATAAGTCCTCCGACATACTAAATAAAAATAAAGAGCACTTGACTAAAATTGATTCATAACATCATTTTATTTGAAAATCCTATGGATAATGTCATATTAAGAGTTTTAAAGATAATTTGATTCCATAATCACATCAAATAAAGGCATTTATTATTAAAATACATAAATAATTAACACTAATAGCTATTGATCAGATCCAAAGTCGTTACTGGTCATGCTTCACAATAAAGATGATTTAAAAATTTAACATTATTAACACTAAACACATTGTACTTTCTTATTTATTAGTAAATATTTTTATATTTATATGATTTTTGACATCTATATTAAAATCATGTGTATAAATTATCTGATACAATTGATGTGCATAAAGAAGCCAAATGCAACAACAATAACAACATACTCAGTGAAATCTCACGAAAATAGAAACTTATATTTTTTTACATAATTAATATTCGATAAAATTTGCTTCAAACATGTTCAAATAGAAAAAGATGAAAAAATCTTATATGAAACTACATGATATGAAAAGTAAAAATACAAAGTGATTTCTCTCTTACCATCGCAATCAAAGAGAAAGACATCCACAAATTTGAGAAGTTCTTTAGAGTTCTCAACAAAAAATAACTGAGCACTTGATTTTGAGATTTTCCCGTTCATTCTTTATCTTTGATAAAATCAGATAAAAAATAAATCAAAGTAACACAAAATACAAAATCAATCACTAATTGCCAATTCTTAAATTTTTCAAATAAAAAACAAAATACTCATTGAAATCAATGAGTAAAAAGATTGTATGCATATTATTGGCGTGGAAACACTGTCTACGAATGAACAAATTGTTTGCATGGTTATGATATATATAAACGTATATCAGTGGAGAAAGTGTAGGAAAAAAAACTTCTCTGAGAGAGCATATAGAGGAAGTGGGAGAGTTATGGTGGTTTTCTAATTGTCTTATATTTTTATTTTTTAATTCATTTTATTTTATTTCAATAATTAAAAATTCTTTTTTTTTTCGTTTTGTAACTGCATTACCCTATTTTAAATCTTTTTTATTATATAATCTTAGTATATTTCATATTTTATTAACAGTAATTAATTTGATAAAATATTTTGTATTTGAAAAATTTAAAACTAAAGAAAACAATTTAAATGTGACAACAATCTACATAAAAGTATGAAATAAATAAGTTTATTCTATAAAAAAAATTGCATTATAAAATGAGTCCGATTCTTGCTATTAATTTATTTTTATGCTTAAGAAATTAGTGTAAGCAATTTGCATTCTGTTTGCTACAAAGGAGTAGTTGTGGAAAATTATTTTAAATATTTAGTATAAAACATTTGATAATTTCCCACAAAAATAGGATCCCTAACGTACTTACCAAAAATTTCAATTTACTTTTTTTATTATTTTAAATGTTTTTATTTCAAAACAGTAAATTTAAAATTCAAATTCAAAGAATAGTAACCAATTTTTCATTTGAGGAAAAAATAGAATTTTTTTAAAATTATTTCTCGTTTATTTGTAAAAACTACTTCAAAATTATTTTAAAAAATATTTTACTATTTAATGAAATGATTTTTAAAAAACTGAAAATTTATTATTATTATCATCTACATTTTTTTGCTATAAATAAGGAGGTTGTGGAAAGATAGTTAAAAAAATTATTTATTTATTTGTATTTTATTTTTGTGGTGTTGACATGTGTCGTTCTAATTCTAATTATTGACATGTGTCTATATTTATTTATTTAATTATTGATTATTAATTATTTAAAATACTGAAAATTTATGGTGTTGACATGTGTCATTTTTTCTTCTCCTTTTATATGTAGATAGATTAGACCAAGTCTGCTCCTTATAGTTTTTTTAATCCTTTTATTTGATACTTGTTGGTGCTTTTTGGGTATACAAGTTCTAATATCTACTTTATTGCTATTTAGTTAAAGTCATGTACACGATAAGTATCAACTTAAAGCAACATTACTTGTATGCTATGTCGAAAACCTTAGTCTCTCAAGTTGCTTGTATTGTAAGTCTGGTCATATCAATATGATGATAACAATATATATTTGTGAAGTTAGTTTATATAATCTATGTCTCAATCTAAAACCTGATAATATATCTCTATACGTCATGTGTAAATTCTGTGGGTGAATTTTATATCTAATACATGAAATAAGTTGAAGGGATCAAGTCTTAAAAGAAATAGGAAGCTTTGTTATCCTACTCAGATTTAGTAAGAAAAAAACATTTTATATATCAATGTTAATTTGAATTGCCATTTGCACACTCCATTCATAAACTAGCTATATATGCAGTGACGGAGCTAGAAATTTCAAAAAAGGTGTCCAGAAATAGCACAACAAAAGCTCATTTCAAAAAGTAGAACTAGTGAGATTTAAACACACGAGAACTTCCTCATTCCAAGAAGGTAAAATCACTGGGCTATAATAGCTTGTTATGTTAAGGGTGTCCAAAATATGTTATTTAATTATTTTGTGTATCATTTTACTTGTATATACAATATTTTTCGACAAACATGTGGCTACGCCACTGTATATATGTGTATATATGCGTGCCTCGTGAACTTAGTAAAGAGTTCTCGTTTTACCATAAATTTTGAAATTGAAAATTGGAGAACTTGAAATTGTGATTTTTGGAACTTCAAGTTGTGTATGAACATGTATTTTACTGGGAAAAATTTAAAGGTTTCTGAGTAGAAGTGAAATTTCTCTCAAAAACTACTTTGAGCTAGTTTTTTTTTAGTAGCTCAAAAATATATGAAGATAAAATTTTCAAAATCTGATCAAATTTCATGGTCAAATAGAATTTTGACGATTATATAATAGACTAAGCGATAATGAATTAATAGAAAGGAGAACTTTACAAAAGAATTGTTTAACAATCCTAAACCGAGTCCATTTTTTCATGTACAAGGTAATCATCAAATTCTGCAGGCAGAAATTTGAATTTCCTAATCCCCTACACCTAAAAATCTCCTATATATACACAACATAAACAAATCAATGAATCCTCCTACCTTCTTAAAAATAAAAAAAATAAGAAAATCACCACAAGAAAACATAGAATTAGTGACACATAAATTAATTTCATAGCTAAAAAGCAAAAATCCCATGCTAATTAATTCTATTTAGCTATGGATTAGTGACAGATTATACACCAAGGAGAGGTTATTTGACCTCAAGTATAGTATGTAAGGCAGGCCTCCATGAGCGATGACGATCTAACCCATCTTCATCGACGTTCATCAACTTTGTCAATAATTGATGTATTGATAGACCTTCTATGTCTGCCTTACCCATTAGCTCTGATAATTGCTTCTTCGTGATTTTTATCTTTACCTCCTTTATTTTAGTCGTAGACGAATGAATGTTTTCCATATTATTTTCTCCCATGAGAAGACCGTCTTCCTCTAATTTCATTGTCTTGCGACAATTGAAATCTTTGTTAGTTTCTAGCTCGGACGATTCTTTTTTCATACAATTTCCCATATTTCTCGATGTTTATACTGGATTTTCTCTTTTATCTTTTAAGCAGAAATATATGAGTTATAGTATCTAGGAAAGTTTTTCTTTGTAAAGATGAATGTTGTGACATATAACTATATATATATATATATATAATGTAGGAGAATGTCCAACTTGGCAGGTGATGATGCTCAATTTTGACCTTATCCTTTTTGGGTCAAATTCCACCTACTTTTTAATTTGGACTTTGGCTCTTGGCTTATAATTCGTTGATTAATAACTTATCACATGATTCACATCTAAAAACTTTTAGATGAGGCAATTACATCTTTTTTAAAATATGATGTTGGACCAAATAAAAGTTGAGTTTAAGTTTTATTACCATTCATTATATAAAAACTTAAATTCATATATTAGGTTGTATGAATTCTTTAAATTCACACGGGGTGTATTCTTTTATTGACGCACAAAGAAAATATTTTGTTACAAATGAACAAGATATTGAGAAATTGTCTATATATAAAATATATAGAGTCCATTACACCTCACAATAATCGATGGACAATCCTCGTACATTTAGTATAAGCCGCTGAAAATTCAAAAAATTGTTGATTCTGAGTGGGCAGAGCCTTATTACATTATTAATAGGAGGGTTGATACTATGAATACCGTAGCAAGTGAATTAGAATAAGCCCTAACCCAACTACAGATTGGAAAGTCTTATTGTCATCTGTATAAAATATTTATCTACATGTTTTTCACTTTTCATTCATTGAATGACTTAGATTTTCAAAAATTAAGGAAAACTTCTAGTGTACTCAGTTGCAGGTCATGCCCTATATCTTGCTCTGATATATTTCACCTTCTTAGTAGGGAGCTGTTTGAGCTAACATATTTATATATATACTAGTAAATATGTTTGTGCTTCGCGTGGTGCATTTACCGATTCTTAAGTCACAACAATTCACAAGTCCTTTTCATTTTTATTTTACATCAGAAGGAATAGGAAAAGTTATTACAACACTTAGGTATGTTACCTTATGAAAAATCATCAATAATATGAAGTCTAGAAAAGAATACATCATTTTTTTTTGGGTACAAAAAGATTTAATATAATATAACTTAATATGCGTCACTACAATGAAGTGGCATAGCAGTACTATTGCTAAAGTTAGTAGAGGGTGTTAATTGTAGATAACAATATATACTAGTACTATCTGGCTTATCATGCCTGCAAAAGTAGTTCCGGCTTTGTTTGCTTCTAGAATCCCGATGACAAACAATGGTGGAATTGTCCATTATAAAAAGAAGTTCAGCAATTCCAACTTTGTACCCTCTTTAGCTAGAATATCTACCACTTTATTCGTTTCCCGGTAGCTATGCTGCATCGGAGGGTTCTCTAGTCGCCACATTAGATCCCTACACTCAGACAATCTACCTTTAAGTATTTAATAATGTCCGTACAATCTATGGCTATTTCTAATAATGGTTTTAAATTATGGTGATGTTCCACAAGAAGAAAGGAAAAACTTGATCCCATTTAAGAGATTTGTTTATAGTTAGGTTCTTATTTTTTTGTATGCTCTCCATGCTAGCTTTGCTAGGAGAAATTTGTTTTTTTTATCTTTGTATTTTGAGTTCCTAATACCTATAACACCCCAGAAAATTTTTGAGCTAAGACTACAACCGTTCTTCGTAGTGAGTAAGTTTTTACTAAGGAATTTAAATTTTTTCTAAGTGTTAAGGTCACTAGATGTAGCACCTTGAGTTCCAAGAAGAACTCAAGAGAGTTCATTCAAGTAATTCCTAAGTTTTTCTTAAGTTTTGAGTCAACTTCAAACGACCATAACTCCTAGTACAGGATGAGTTAGGTGAGTTACAAGATAAAAAAATTATCAAGTCCTCTTTCCAATGCCACCAAGTTTTCTAAATTTCGAGCTCTGAGTAAAAAGTTATGACTTATTTACTAACGACGCACAAACTTGGCAGAAGCTAAATTTTGAGTAATTATCTCAAACCAAAGAAAGAGTTTTGTTTTTACAAACATATGAGCTAAGTATATTTTGGGAGTAGTATTGAGCACCGATATGGGGATGCGAGTTCAAGATAACTCAATTCTCCATAAACCATGTTGCCATCATGGGTAGTAAAGGATCATACTTTTTAGATGATTCCTTAAGTGCTTTTTAGCACAGACTAGTGGATCCACTTAGTTAAGACATTCTATATGACGGCAAAGTATAGGACAGTTCTAACAGCGTGGGCAAGATGATGTATCATCACTTAGGCTCATAGTGGTGGTTGTCGGTTAGAGATACTCCCACAGAGTTATATTGTATTTTTATATACATACTAAGTATTATTGTATTTTTCAATACATTGAGTTGCTATCTACAGTTTTATAGCTTTCCATATATATTGCATATTTTACTGTTGCTTTATCCTTGAGTAGCATGAGTTGAGTATTTCGAGTTGAGTATCTTGAGTTGAATATCTTGAGTTGATCTATGCTTCATTGTGTCGAGTGCCTTATTGTTGAGCTTCACTGAGTTGAGAACCTTATTACAAAGTTGAGTATCTTATCCTTGGTACTTCTGAGTTGAGTAATTTGAGTTGTTTTGAGTATCCTTGAGTATACCTCTGAGTTGAATATCTTATCATTGAGTTGAACTATGTTTCTTTGAGTTGAGAAGAGGTAAGTATGTTTCTTTTTTATCAAAGTTCAAGCTTATGCTTATGCTTTAGAATTCCTCTTACATGCTTGTACATTCCACGTACTGAGCCATTTGGCCTACATCTTTTCATGATGCAGACACAGGTATTCAGGCTCATCAACAGGAGCTTCGTTGATACATTCGGGAGTTCGAGTTAGCTATGGTGAGTCTCTTTGTTTCCGGAGGATTTCATTTACTTTTCAGTTTAGTTAGGATGTCGTGGGTCTTGTTCCGACTTCCATCTTTAACAGTTAGAGGCTTTATAGATAGTCAGTATAGTTGAGAAGTCTGTATCATTTATTTTATTAAATGTTTTAAAGACGTAATTTGCTTATTTTATGGCGAGTTGAATAATTTATTTTATTCAAAGTCCTCTTTTGAGTTAAAGCTTTCTATTTAAGTTTCATGAATATTTATTTAGTTTTTAAGCTTTGTATGCTTTAGTTAGTCTTCCGCTTGAAGTCAGCCAGGATGAGGGTTCGCTTGGGGACCAACAATGGTTCTCGAGTGCCGGCCATGTCCAGGGTGTGAGCTCAGGTCATGACAATCCCCCTTCCCCTTTGTTTCTTGTTAGTGTATTCTAATCTATCAATAGCATATGTAGTCACTAGTTGATCCCCATATAAAGTTCCTGTGTATTCAATTAATTTTTTTTTTATAAGGAAGGCAGTTTGATGTATTGCATTACATGTGTAGGTATATTGTTGTTAGCATTTCAGTTCTCCCCAACCTTAACGTTTTAGTTCTTCATTCAAGTATATTTCTTACAACAACAACAACATATAAAGTGAAATCTCACTACGTGAGGTTGATGGAGAGTAGAGTGTACGCAGACCTTACCACTACCTCATGGAGGTAGAGAGACTGTTTCCAAAAGACTTTCGGCTCAAGTGAATCAAACTCTCAAGTAATGGAAGAAGAAGAAAAAAATGAAGAGAACATATCAGTTAATAAGAAAAGAAACAATAACAACAACAAATTAGTGTAATAATCGAACACAATAAACAATATATGACAAGAACTATAATCCTAGACTACAATAGACACTAACAAGGCTAAACCTTCGCTAGGAAACACAACACTCTTCCCTTACTAACCTTCTATCCTTATACACAATCTCCAATCGTTTCGATCTAGAGTCATATCCTCAGAAATATGAAGTTGCGTCATGTCCTGTCTAATCACCTCTCCCCAATACTTTTTCAGCCTACCTCTGCCCTTCTGCATACCCCTATAAGCAACCTCTCGCGCCTCCTCATTGGGGTGTCATCACACCTTCTCTTCACATGCACAAACAATCGCATTCTCACTTCTCTCATCTAGTCTACCACATACTTTACTCCCACCTTCTCCCGAAAAACCTCATTCATAATCTTGTTACTTTTAGTACGCCCACACATCTATCTCAACATCCTATCTCTACAAAATGTATCTTCTAAAAATGCGAGTTCTTGACTGGCCAACACTATACCTTTGGGGCACAGACCCAGCCAGAGCTCCCCAACAAGGGTTCTGAAGTTTGGGCTCTGGGGCACCGCACCAGCCAGAGCTCCCCAACCCAGTCTCTGAATTTTTGCCTCTGGCACCCCACGCCTCTCAGAGCACCAAGGACGCCAGTTCTTCCACCTTTTCCCACTTCTTTCCATACTAGTTCCCTAGCAACGTACCAATATTTTCTAGTCGATTTCCACACTCAAAGGTACGTCTAAACATCATGAAATCATCCATACACATGAGATCATGAACCTTGAATCCATAAGTCAATTCAAGGAAAGTTAAGAGTCAAGTCAAGAGAAGTTTATAGAGTTTTCCAAAAGTTTTTTTACTAACGTTTTAACTTTGTTTTAAGGCTTGAGTTTTGAGTTGAGTAAAGAGTAAGAGTAAAGTTCATTTCTTCAAAATATTATACGGGAACTAAGTATTCCCAAGAGTTAAAATGTTTTCACATTTAAACAAGAGAGGAAACATCGATTTCCAAGAGAGCTTTTGAGCTAGTTTTGAGTAATTATCTCAAACCAAAGAAAGAGTTTTGTTTTTAAAACATATTAGATGAGTATATTTTGGGAGTAGTATTGAGCACCAATATGAGGACGAGTTCATAATAACTCATGTCTCCATAAACCATGTAGCCATCATGGGTAGAAAAGATCATACTTTTTAGCTGAATCCTTTTTGCTTTTTAGCATAGACTAGTGGATCCACTTAGGTGAGGCGTTCTATATCACGGCAAGGTATAGGACAGTTCTAGCAGTGTGGGCGAGACACTATATCATCACTTAGGCTAAGAGTGATGGTTGCCGGTTAGAGAAACTCCCATAGTATTATATTACTTTATATGTAACTGAGTTGCTGTTGTATTTCTTTAATACTTTGGGTCGTTACCTACTGCTTTAAATGCTTTGTATAAACTGCACCTTTATTGTTGTTTTAGTTCATATTTGAGTTTAGTATTCATGAGTTGAGTAAAGCTAAGGTGAGTGTTCTTTTCAGATTCCTTTCAAGCTTATGTCATGTTTAGTTTTCCTCTCGCATGCTCGTACATTCAATGTACTGATGCTATTTGGCCTGCATCTTTTTATGATGCAGATATAGGTAACCAGGATCAGCATCCAATGCCTCGTTGATCCAGTTGAGCAATCATAGTCAATTGGTGAGCCTCCTTGCTTTTCGGAGGACTCATTTTACATTGTTTTAGTACTTCAGTTGTTAGGATGATCGGGGGTCTTGTTTGACATCCCTCTTTGTTTTAGAGGCTTCATAGACGAGTAGTTATAGTGTTTTAGTCTTTCCATTTTTAGTTGTATACGTTAAGACTTGAGTTGCCATTTTTGCTAAGCTTTATATCTCTTTAAGTTATTGTATGAGTTATATTTTGAGACTATTTCTTATGTTTAAGTCTTTCCTTGAGTAAGTATGCCATGCCAAGGGTTCATTTGGGGCCAACTATGGTTCTCGAGTGCCAGTCCCCAGGGTGTAGGCTCGGGGCGTGACAAACTTGGTATTAGAGCCCAGTTGTTCAAGAGTCCTAGGGAGTGTATGAAGTCATTTCTGTAGAGTCCTAGTTATCGGTGTGAAGTGCGCCACATCTATAATTAGGAGGTTGCAACAGTTAGGAAACTATCTCACTTCTTTCATACTCATTCCGTGCGATAGAGTTAATCTCTATAAATTTTCCTTCTAGTTTTTGCTTGCGCATGTCTTTTAGTTCATCATGCCTCCACGAAGAGCTGTCCGAGGTCGTCCTGCTAGGAGGAACGTTGAGGAGCAATGGGTAACTAATGCACCAGAAGTGCAACCCCAATGAGAGATCATTAATGCTGAATTTTGAGAAGCATTCCGAATGCTAAGTCAAGCTATTACTAACCAGGTTGGGCAACAAAGAGTGGCTCGACAGAAAGAGGCTAATACTTTGAGGATCCGTGAGTTCTTGAGGATGAATCCTCCAAGCTTCACCGGTTCAAGAACTACTGAGGATCTGGAAAATTTTGTTGAGAAACTGCAAAAGGTATTTGAAGTTATGCACATTATCGATGCTGAGCGAGTGGAACTAGCTGCATATCAACTTAAGAATGTTGCTAGGACTTGGTTTGACCAGTGGAAGAAGAGTAGGGTTGAGGATGCACCGGTTTTGAGTTGGGTTGTGTTCTTGGGGCGTTTCTTTCCCCATGAACTGAGAGAAGCCAAGGTACGGGAATTCCTTACCCTTAAAAAGGATTCACTAAGTGTTCATGAGTATGATTTGAAGTTTACCCAACTTTCCAGATATGCTTCAGAAATGGTTGCGGATATGAGGAGTAGGATGAGTTTGTTGTTGCTGGGCTGTCTCATCTGTCGAGTAAGAAAGGTAAGGATGCAATGCTAATAGGTGACATGGATATAACAAGGTTGATGGTTTATGTGCAGCAGGTTGAGGAAGAGAAGCTGAGGGATAAAGAGTAATTTAGAAATAAGAAAGCTAAGACAGGGAGTGAGGTCGGGCAGCAAAGGAGTAACGTGAACTGTTTGTCCTTTTAACAAAAGCAAAAGGGACTTGCTCCATCATCTTCTAGTGCACCTGCACCCAGAAATAAAGGTTAGTATAATGGTCAAAATTCACAGAACTTCAGAGCTAGACCAGCGCAGTCTCAGGGTAGTGTGGAACAATGAGGTAACTGGGCACCTGTATGTGCTAAGTGTGGTAGGAACCACCCAGGTAAGTGTCGTGATGGCTCCACATGTTGTTTCAAGTGTGGTCAAGAGGGTCACTTCATGAAAGAGTGCCCTAAGAATCGGCAAGGTAGTGTGAATCAGGGCAATAAAGCCCAATCTTCATCAGTTGCTCCACCAAACAGAGCTACATCTAAAAGAGCTACTTCGGGGGCAGGCGGAGGAGCAAACTTCCTATATGCCATCATGAGTCGTCAAGAGCAAGAGAATTCTCCAGATGTTGTCACTGGTATAATCAAAGTCTTTACTCTTATATTGCGACGAAATTTGATTTTCTTCTTGAGAAACTTTGTGAGCCCTTTTGTGTTTCAACACCTGTTGAGGAGTCTATTCTAGCTGAGCTAGTCTATGGTGATTATACCATTTCCGTCAATCACAAGAGCACCATGGCTGATTTAGTTAAGTTAAACATGGTTGATTGTGATGTTATTCTGGGTATAGACTGGCTTCATTCCTGTTATGCCTCCATTAATTGTATAACTCGAGTTGTCAAGTTTCAGTTTCCAAATGAGCCAGGTATAGAGTGGAGTAGTAGTTCAGAAGTGCCTAAAGTCATTTCATTTCGTACCTTAAGGCGAGAAAGTTGGTTTCCAAGGGTTGTGTCTATCACTTAGTCCGAGTTAATGATTCTAGTGTTGAGATACCTCCTATTGAGTCAGTTCCAGTTGTGAGTGAGTTTCCAAAAGTCTTTCCAGATGATTTACCCGGAGTCCCTCATGAGAGAGAGATAGACTTTGATATAGATCTTCTTCCAAATACTCGTCCTATATCTATTCCGCCATATAGAATGACTCCAGCAGAGTTAAAAGAGTTGAAGGAGCAGTTGAAAGATCTCCTTGATAAAGGTTTTATTCGACCAAATGTCTCACCTTGGGGCGCTCTGGTCTTATTTGTGAGAGAGAAAGATGGTTCCCTTAGAATGTGTATAGACTACTGTCAGTTGAACAAGGTTACCATCAATAATAAGTATCCTCTTCTGAGAATTGATGATCTTTTCGATCAGCTTTAGGGTGCTACCTATTTTTCTAAGATAGACCTCAGATCAGGCTATCATCAGTCGAAAGTAAGGGAATGTGATATTCCAAAGAAAGCATTCAAGACTCGTTATGGTCATTATGAGTTCCTAGTTATGTCCTTTGGTTTGACCAATGCTCCTGCAACATTTATGGACCTTATGAATAGAGTATTCAAGCCTTATTTAGATATGTTTGTTATCATTTTCATTGATGACATACTAATCTATTCGAGGAATGAGGAAGATCATGCTAACTATCTCAGAATAGTTCTCCAAACCTTAAAGGATAGAGATTTGTATGCCAAGTTATCTAAGTGTGAGTTTTGTCTTGAGTCTGTGGCATTCTTAAGCCACATATTTTTCTGAGAGGGAATTAAAGTTGATACCCAGAAAATAGAGGCAGTGTAGAGTTGGCCTAAACCCACATCTCTAACTGATATTAGTAGTTTCTTGGGGTTGGTAGGATATTATAGAAGGTTCGTAGAGGGGTTCTCATCTATTTCATCCCCTTTGACCAAGGTAACTCAGAAAATAGTGAAGTTTCAATGGTCTGAAGCTTGTGAGAAAAACTTTGAGGAATTGAAAAAGAGGTTAACTACTGCTCCAGTATTGACCTTACCAGAAGGTACTCAAGGTTTTGTTATGTATTGTGATGCTTCTAGAGTTGGTTTGGGTTGTGTGTTAATGTAGAATGGCAAAGTTATAGCTTATGCCTCCAGACAGTTGAAAGTTCACGAGAAGAATTACCCAACCCATGATCTAGAATTGGCTGTCATAGTATTTGCTTTGAAAATATGGCGTCATTATTTTTATGGTGTTCATGTGGATGTGTTCACCGATCATAAGAGTTTTCAGTATGTGTTTAGTTCGAAAGAGATTAATCTGAGACAACGAAGGTGGTTAGAGTTACTCAAGGATTATGACATAAGTATTATTTATCACCCATGTAAGGCTAATGTTGTTATTGATTCCTTGAGTAGATTGTCTATGGGTAGTACCTCCCATTTTGAGAAAGATAAGAAAGAGTTAGCAAAAGATGTGCACCGACTTGCACACTTGGAAGTTTGACAAATGGATTCCATAAAAAGAGGGGTAGTGGTGATGAATGAGGTTGAATCATCATTAGTGTCTGAAGTTAAAGAGAAACAAGACCAAGACCTTGTTTTGCTTGAATTGAAGACAAATGTTCATAAGCAAAACGTATTGGCTTTTGAACAAGGGGGAGATGGTGTATTGAGGTATCAAGGTAGGTTGTGTGTACCAAGGGTGGATGAACTCCAAGAAAGGATCATGGAGGAAGCTCATAGCTCCAGATATTCCATTCATCCGGGTTCCACAAAGATGTATCATGACTTGAGAGAGGTGCCCAATTTATTGCACTGTTCTGGAAATCAAGGTTTGGGTTCAAAGGTGAACTTAAGTACTGCTTTTCATCCTCAGTCAAATGGTCAAGCAGAGCGCACTATTCAGACTTTAGAAGATATGTTGAGGGCATGTATGATTGATTTCAAGGGAATTGGGATTATCACCTACCACTAATTGAGTTTGCTTACAATAATAGTTACCAGTCTAGCATCCAAATATCTCCTTATTAAGCTATTTATGGGATAAGATGCAGATCTCTTATTGGACGGTTTGAGGTTGGTGAAGCTGGGTTGATAAAACCAGACTTAGTTCATAAAGCTATGGAGAAAGTGAAAGTCATTCAAGAGAGGTTGAAAACAGCGCAGAGTCATCAAAAGTCCTTCAGTAATGTTAGGAAAAAGGGGTTAGAGTTTGAAGTAGATGATTGGGTATATTTGAAAGTTTCACCCATGAAGGGTGTTATGAGATTTGGTAAGAAGGGGAAGCTTAGTCCCCGGTATATTGGCACTTATAGAATATCCAAGAGGATTGACAATGTACCTTATGAGTTGGAGCTACCACAAGAGTTAGCAGCGATTTATCCGGTATTTCGCATCTCCATGTTGAAGAAATGCATGGGCGATCCTTCATTGATCACCAACTCAAGATATTGGGATCAAGGATAGTTTATCTTATGAGGAGATTCCTGTTCAGATTCTAGATCGCTAAGTTTGCAAGTTGAGAACAAAAAAGGTAGCATTAGTCAAAGTTCTTTGAAGGAACCAGTTTGTTGAGAAAGCCACTTGGGAAGCTGAGGAGGATATGGAGAAGAGATATCCACATCTCTTTGAGCCCGGAGAAATTCCAGACCAAGGTACTAATTCTCTTCTTAGTACTATTTAATTTATATACTTGATGTGTTAGATTTGCTTGTTGGGTGTTTTAGCTGAATGTTAGATGTTATACCCTTAGCCTAATAAGAGTAATCTCATTCGAGAACGAATGTTCCCAAGGGGGAGATATTGTAACACCTAGCTAAGTGAAAGAACTAGAAAGATCTAGAATTAGAAAGAGTCATTTTTGGAAAGAATGAAAAATCTGGAAAATTGGTTGAATTAAGTTAAGTATGAGTTTTTGGTCAACTTAAAACAACCATAAATCCTAGCTCAGGATGGTTTAGGTGTTCTTTCAGTTAGCGTAGAAAATATCTTGGAATTATCTTTCTAACGCCACCGAGTTTGTGTGATTTCAAATTTGTATGAGTGAGATATGTCTATTTGAAGTTGGGCTGTTTGGATAAGGAAGGTCCAATCCGGATTTTAGAAGGGTATTTTGGTATTTTCCATACCCAATTAAATTATTTCGTTTTTGATAATTACTTAGGGGTCTAAACTGAAATTGATCAGTTTACGCTTTTGAAATTTAAGTTCGGGTTTTGAGAGAAGAGAAAAGAAGAGAAGAAAAGAGGATAAAAAGCAAGGATTCGTCGATTTCTTGGAGAATTTCGTGTGGATTTCGTCATGGGTTAATCCCTACGAGGTATGTGAGATCACATAGTGTTGGGTTAGTTCATCCACGCGCCAATCATGATTCAATTCAGTGTAATTGTGTTCTTTTGAAAGATAAGATTATGAGTTCTTGATGAAATTCTTTTGAAATCTTGTGGGTTTTTGTTGTTGAAGTTTCTTGGGTTTGATTCATGAAATCTAGGTGTTGTTCGGAGTATATTCTTACATATGTTAGTTATGTAGTCGAATCTAAGTGTTTGGGAAAAGAACCAAGTTGAAATAGGGGGTTTAGAGTTGAAAAACGAGCAAGAAAAGTCAGAATTCATCTGGGCAGGGGTCTGGGGCTCTGAGGTTTGGGCTCTGGGGCATCGCTCCAGCCAGAGCGCCCCAACCTAGTCTTTGAATTTTTTGCCTCTGGCGCCCTGCGCCTTTCAGAGCGCTAGGGACACCAGTTCTTCCACCTTTTCCCACTTCTTTCCGGACTAGTTCCCTAGCAACACACCTATGTTTTCTAGTCGATTTCTACAATATAAGGAAATTCTAAACATCATGAAATCAACCACAAATATGAGATCATGAACCTTGAATCCATAATTCAATTCAAGGAAAGTTAAGAGTCAACTCAAGATAAGTTAATAGAGTTTTCCAAAAGTCATTTTAC
This sequence comes from Solanum stenotomum, assembly GCF_019186545.1. Lineage (NCBI taxonomy): Eukaryota > Viridiplantae > Streptophyta > Magnoliopsida > Solanales > Solanaceae > Solanum > Solanum stenotomum. The sequence continues at coordinate 60,443,689 of NC_064285.1, read as the reverse complement.
AAACGTTTTAACTTTGTTTTAACGCTTGAATTTTGAGTTGAGTAAAGAGTAAGAGTAAAGTTCATTTCTTCAAAAGATTATACGGGAACTAAGTATTCCCAAGAGTTAAAATGTTTTCACATTTGAACAAGAGAGGAAGCACCTATTTCTAAGAGAACTTTTGAGTAATTATCTCAAACCAAAGAAAGAGTTTTGTTTTTTAAAACATGAGTATATTTTTGGGAGTAGTATTGAGCACCAATATGGGGACGAGTTCATAATAATTCAAGTCTCCATAAACCATGTAGCCATCATAGGTAGAAAATATTATACTTTTTAGATGAATCCTTAGTGACTTTTAGCATAAACTAGTGGATCCACTTAATTGAGGCGTTCTATATCACGACAAGGTATAGAACAGTTCGGGCAGCGTGGGCGAGACACTGTATCATTACTTAGGCTCATAGTGATGGTTTTCGGTTAAAGAACCTCCCACAATATTATATTACTTTATATGTAACTGAGTTGCTATTGTATTTATTTAATACTTTGAGTGTTTACCTACTGCTTTAAATGCTTTGTATAAACTACACCTTTATTGTTGTTTTACTTTGCATTTGAGTTGAGTAAGGCTAAGGTGAATGTTCTTTTCAGATTTCTTTCAATCTTATGTCATGTTTAGTTTTCTCCTCGCATGCTCGTACATTCAATGTACTGATGCCATTTGACCTGCATCTTTTCATGATGCAGATACAGGTAACCATGATCAGCATCCAGTGCCTCGTTGATCCAGTTGAGCACTCAGAGTTAGTTGGTGAGCCTCTTTGCTTTTCGGAGGACTCATTTTACATTGTTGTAGTACTTCAGTTGTTAGGATGATCGTGGTCTTGTCCTGACATCCCTCTTTGGTTTAGAGGTTTCATAGATGAGTAGTTATAGTTTTTTAGTCTTTCCGTTTTTAGGTGTATATGTTAAGACATGTGTTGCCATTTTGGCTAAGCTTAATATCTCTTTAAGTTATTGTATGAGTTATATATTTAGACTATTTCTTATGTTTAAGTCTTCCGTTGAGTAAGTTAGCCAGACTAAGGGTTCGCTTGGGGTTAGCTATGGTTCTCGAGTGCCTATCGAGCACATGGTGTAGGCTCGAGCGTTACATTTTACTCAAATAGCGATAATTTTTTACTCCAAACTCAAAATTTAGCAATTTTGGCGGCGTTGGAAAGAGCACTCAAAGACCTTCGATTTGATAGCTCAAATACCACCTAATTCTTTATGTGCTAAAATATATGGTCATTTGAAGTTGACCCAAGTAAAATCTCATACTGAAACTTAATCGGAAAGAAAGTTTTCAACTCAACTTTATGCTAGAGGATTCTAGTGATCTTAACATCTAAGAAAATTTAGAATCACTCAGTACAATTTTATTCTCAAATAAAGAATGACTCAAATCTTAACTTATAAATTTTTGGGATGTTACAAATATAGACCATGGCACCTTTTTTCTGAATAGACCGCACCAACTCATCCAACGCCAAGGCAAATGGTAAAGGGCTAAGAATTGATCCTTGATATAGCCTCATGTCAACTGGGAATTACTCCGAGTGACCTCCTATGTAACGACCCGGAAAATGATAGAGTGAAACTAGAGCCTCACGTGTGAGTTTGGAGTCGAGAACTTAATGAAATGATTATATTTGAATTTGACCCAAAAAGTTCTAAAAAATGTGCTTCGGAAGTTACCGAAAACTTGTTTAGCTGTATATAAAAAGATCCGTTTCGTTTTTTGAAAATCCAACTTCATATTCTTGTTTAGGGGGTCAAATTGAGTGGGAAATGGATCTAACCCAAATTTTAGAGCAACCGTATCAAAATCCAAAATTTCCAAGTGAAGCCTTTTTCGAGGGTCTACTTTGGAGGGTCATATCTCCTAGCACACAAATTATTTGGGTGGCTAATAATATATCCATGGAAAGCCCTTTGAGTTAGCTACCTAACGCACTTCGTTTCATCTCATTCGGAGTTCGGACGAAGAAGTTATGCCCATTTTCGTAAAATCTGTTCGGCAGGAAAAGACAATTTCCAGTAGGCGTGGTTACTGTTCACCCGCCTCATTTTTTTTTCTAAGTGTTGGACCATTCTTCCAAAGGACATATATTATTTCCTAGATACCATTAATTC